>NW_023651097.1:0-5740 GCF_015228065.2 Penaeus monodon
ATAAATTTATATTATTTATATGTAATTTATATTCCTGTATATGTTCTGTGTTTGTTTTTTGTGTGTTTGCTTGCGTCTTCTTCGTGGGTGTGTCACAATCATAATAAATATATATATATATTAATATATATATATATAAAATAATATTATATATATATATTAATTAGTATATTATATAGTATATATAAATATGTATATATTATAAAATATATATTATATATATGTTATGTATAAAATATATTATATATATATATATTATAAATATGTACTTAATTATACACACATACTACACAAAAATAATAAATATATATATAAAAATTATTTTAAAATTATTATTTACACACCACTATATATTATATATATATATATATAATATATATATATATAAAATTTATTTTAACCATTATATAATTTATATAAATTTTATATTAAACCTTACACACAACACACACACCACACAAAACACATACATACATACATACATACATACATATATAATATATATATTATGTATATTATATATATTATTTTATTATATATATAATATATATTTTATATAATAATTTATTTAAATTTTTGTTATAATAATTATTATATATAATTTTATTATATAAAATTGTGTGTGTGTGTGTGTGTGTGTGTGTGTGTGTTTTGGGGTGTGTGTGTGTGTGTGGTGTGTGTGTTTGCGTGTGTGTGTTTGTTTATTTATATATATATATATATATATATATATATATAATACTATATCTATAAATTTATAATATTTATTGTATATTTAAATTCCATGTATAGTTCTGTTTTTTTTTTTTGTGTTTTGCTTGTGTCTTCTTCAGTTTTGGGTGGTCATAATACATGAAAAAATATTATATATATATATAAATTATAATATTATATAAAATAGTAGATAGATAGATAGATGATAGATAGATAATAGATAAAGATAGATAGATAGGTAGATACATAATACATACATACATATATAATAGATGATAGATAGATAGATAGTTGATGACTGATAGATAGAGGGATGATAGTGATAATAATAGTTTGTTTACGTAGATAGAAAAATAATGGATAGATAGATAAGATACTGGCAGATATATACATGTATATACTATACATATATGTATACATGTAAAAATGTACATAATGTATATTAATATACAGAGAAACCATTCACACTCACACACACACAACCAACACTCACAACACCCACACATATATATAGAGAGAGATAGATAGATAGATTTAGAATAATGTATATTAACTATACTGTATGTAAATCTACAATATATTATATAAACATATTGTAATATATGTATCTATTTATATACACTTCTAAAATTGAAAATTACACACAAAATCACCCCGCACCCACCACCCCCCAAACTGAACACACACACACCCCACCACACCACAACACACAACACACAACACACACACACACACACACACCCCCCACATATATTTATTTTTTATTTAAAATTATTATATTTATATAAAATATATATATTAATTTAAATATATGTATTCTGTGTGGTTGTTTGTGGTGTGTGTGTGTGTGTTTTTGTGTTGTGTTGTATTATTATATTTTTTATATGTATATATATTTTTATATAAAAACACACATATTTTATATTTATTTTTATAATATTTTAAATAAAATTATATATATATATAAAATTATTTATATATAATATATTATTTTATTGTGATATATAAGTATATGAAAAAATGAATTTTTTTAAAATTTTAAATTATGTCTATAATATAGATATTATACATATACATTTAAATATATATATGTAATATATAATGTATATATATGTATATGTTATATACAACCACAAAACACACACAAAAAACACTTTATACTTATTATACACCACTACCACACATACGAAATATATATATATATATATATATATATATTTAATATATTATAATATAATTATATATATATATATAATATATAATATATATAATAATATAAAAATATTCATCCTTACCACACTCCACACACACATACTACATATATGTAAAATTATATATATTTATAATATTTTAATAATAATATATTATATATATATATATATATATACATATATATATGTGTGTGTTGTTGTTGTGTGTGTGTTGGTGTGTGTGTGTGTGTTGTATTGTTTTTTGTGGTGTATGTTGTATATATATATATATATTTAAAATATAATTATATATATTATTATTTTAAAAAATATACACCAAAACACCACACACCACACAGGGTCCTGGTCGGGGTTTGGTTTTGGGAATTGCTAAATAAATTTTCCCCGAGTCCCCCAGGAGAGTTCGTAAAATTTTTCGCTGTCTTATCAAGTAAAGAAATAGGAAATGTCTAGGGAGCTAGTAACATCCTAGTTGCAATCCTTTTAGTGGGGAAAGGGGGAAAGGTTGGTTTAGCCCTGGCCCCCGGGTTTTACCCCGGGGTGACCTAGGTTCGAGTCCTGGTCAAGGGGGGTTGTTATTTATTTGATATCAAAGCGGCATTCATTATTCCATCTTTCATAATATACCTCGTAATCTGACTTAGATTTTAATTTCTATTGAATTTCCCCCGTGCCACGGGGATGAGCGTAAAATTTGCTGCATTACTCAAGTATGAGTAGTAGGTTGCTATGGAGCTAGTAAAAACCTGTTCAACCCCCTTTTAGTGGTCTGGGCATGGTTGGTTTAGCACTGGCCTCCGGTTTTTATCCTGGGGTACCTAGGTTCGAGTCCTGGGCAGGGGGGAAAGGGTTGTTTTTTTTTCGATATCAAGCGGCATTGCATTATTCCATCTTTCATAAGTATACCTCAGTACACTACTTAGGATTTGAATTGCTAATGAAATTTCCCCCAAGTCCCACGGGAGTGAGCGTAAACTTCGCTGTCATTACTAAATATATAGATAGGTAAATTTTTTGGACAGTAACATCCTTTGCACACCCCCCTTTTAGTGGGGCGTGTGGCATGGTTGGGTTTGCACTGGGCCCCCGGTTTCAAAATGGAGTGACCTAGGGTTTTAGTCCTGGCAGGGGGGGTTGTTATTTATTTATATATAACATATATATTTTGTATGTAGTTTATGTAAAAATTTAAAAAATACATATACATATTTTATAAATAAGTTCATATGTATGTAGTTATACATATATATTAATTATATATATATATATAATATAATATATAGAAGAGAAAAGAGAGAGAGAGAGAGAGAGAAAAGAATACATGCATCCCCACACAACCCCCAACCACACACACACACACACACACACACCACACACCAAAACACACAAAACACACACACACAATATATATATACTATATATATGTGTTTTGGTGTGTGTTTTTCGTATGTTTTTATTATGTTGTATGTATTCTCTCTCTCTCTCTTCTCACTTTTCTCTCTTCTGTACATATATAAAATTAAAATTTTATATATAAATATATATATATATATATATTATATATTTGGGTGTAATATTATATAATATATATATATATTATAAAATATATTAATACAACACACAAACACCACACACACACAACACAAACACCAACACACACACACACAACACACACACCACACACACACACACACCACACACATATATATAATAAAATTTTATATATATAGAGAAGAGAGAGAGAGAAGAGAGAAGAGAGAGAGAGGAGAGAAGATACACATTACATGCATACACATACAACACCACATAAAAACACACAAAACCCCCACAAAAACATACACACACATAAAATTGTAGATATTTATATAATATATATATTAATCTATTTGTATATTATACCTATTATAGGTATATTTTATCTATTATATATGTTTATATTATATCTATCTACTATCTGTTTTTCTAAAATATATATATATAAAATTTTTATATATATATATATATATATATATATTATAAAATTTATATATATATATATATATTTCTATCTACTTTCTTTTTTTTATTATCTTTATGTAGTATGTATTTGTATCATCTATATATTGAAAACCATGTACTAGGGCTATTGTGTTTTGAGTATGTGTTTGTGGGTTATCTGTGTAATCAAACGTATGTTAACGAAACCAAACCCAAAACTCCACTTGACCTACCAAAAACGCTACTTAACCTCCCCAAACGCTACTTAACCTAAACTTGTTTTTCCAAAACCTAAGAAACTAAAGGGGGGAAACAGGTAATAAAATAAAGGAGGAGTAGAATAGGAAAAAGGTAGAGCGGGGAGTTAATTGGAAAAGGAGGAAAAGGGGGAAGGGAAGACTGAACTAGAATGAAAGGAGTAGGAGGAGGGGAGAAGGAAAAGGGTGAAGGGGGGGAGGGGGAGAAACATGGAACGGGAGATAAAGTAGAAGAGGTGGAGGGGGAGGGAAAGGAAAGGGTGGAAGGGGAGATAGAAGTAAAAGAGGAGGAGGAGGGGGAGGGGGAAAGGGGTAAATAGAGATAGAATTGGAAGGAGGAGGAAAGGGTGGAACTAAAGATAAAAGTGGAGGGGGAGGAGAAGGAGGAGAAAGGGGGGACTGGAAGTGGAAGTGGAAAAAAGAGAAAAAAAAAGGGGGAGAATGGAAAAGGGGGAGATAGAATGAAAAAGGAGGACGGGAAAAAGTGGAAAAATGAGGAGGAAAAGGGTATAACGGAGAGAAAGAATGGAAAAGTGGGGGGGGAGGGGAAAAGGGGTAAGGGAAAGAGATGGAAATGGAAGGAAAAGGGGGGAAGGTGAACGGGAAAAAAAGAAGAAGGGGGGAGGAATAAAGGAAGGGGTATCGAAGGGTTTGGGGAGGAGGAGGAGGAATGGGGAACGGAAGATTTTTTGGGAAAAAAGGAAGGAGGGGGTGGGAAGGAAAATGAGGAATAGAAGTGAAGGATTTTTAAGGAGGAGGGGGGAGGAAGGGGGAAAGGAGACATAAATTTGGAAAGGGGGAGGAGGAGGGAGGGGGGACGGGGAGACAGCGGGGTGGATGAGTTGGAAGCAGGGGGGAAAGGAGAGATAGAATTGTAAAAAAGAGGGGGAGCACCTTTCCCCCTTCCTCCTATCCTCCTTTCACTTTTTTTTCTCTCCGTTCCCCTTTCCCTTCGTTTCTTTCCCCCCCTCCTCCTCCCCTTCCTTTTCCTTTCTACTCTCGTTCCCCCCCTTCACCTACCCCCCCTTCTCTCCTCCTCCTCCCATTTCCGCTTTTTTTCTCCGTTCCCCCCTTTCCCCTCCTTCGTCCCTTTTCCATTATAAAAAAAAAATTAAAATATAGGCTTTTGTTTAATAGATAAAATTTCATTATGGTTATGTGTTACATATATATTTTATATTCATATTAAAACATTAGGTTCGTTTGCTAGGGAAAAACAAGTTCCCCTTTCATTAGGTTACGTTGGGGTAATAGCATTTGGGGTTGGTTTTTCGTGGAGTTCCGTTAGGTTTTCTTTTGATAATTTGGTTAAAACATTCTGCCGCACTTTTTCCCAAACGCACAGATTACACACACAACTACATTAAATAAATATAAAAAAAAAAACATTCATAAAAATATAAATAGATTATATGCAAAAATAAATCACATATTTACACACACAAACATCCATACACACACACACATAAAAGAATTTTGATTCATAAAAAAATTTATATATATATATATATATATATTCTAGGCCAGTGGGTCTTTGTCTCTTGCCAAACATTGTTAAATGAAAAGGATGACCTGGGCATG
>NW_023651098.1:0-5740 GCF_015228065.2 Penaeus monodon
GGAAACAAAAAAATCCGGGGGGGGTTGGTTTAATGTTATTATTTTTATTAATATTATTCTTGTTGTTATTATCATCTTCATCAATATCATTGTTATTATTATTGATGATAATAATATCATTATTATCATTATCACTGTTATCGTATTGATATCATTACTATTATTATAACTGTTATAACCATTATTATTATTATCTTCACTATTATTATTATCAATACTAACATTAGCAATATTATTATTACAGCTATTGTTACCACTTTCATTTTGCAAGCGTTATTACAACCAGTCTCCTTATCTGAACTACAATTTTTTCTTTATTCTTTCTCTTTCTCTTATCTCTCTTCTTCTTGATATTCTCTCTCTCTCTCTCCTCCTCCTCCTCTCTTTCTCCTCTCTCTCTCTTTTTCTCTCCTTCTAGAGGTTCATTCTCCTCCCCCCCTTTCTTTTTTCTCTTTTTTTTTCTAGCACTCTCTCTCTCTCCCTCTCCCCTCCCTCTCTCTCTTTCTCCTTTCCCCCCTTCTCTCTCCTCTTCTCTCCCCCTTCCCTCTCTTCTCTCTTCTCTCTCTCTCTCCCCTCCCCCTCGCCCTCCTCTCTCTCTCTCTCTCTCCCTCCTCTCTCCCCCTCTCACTCATCGCTCCCCCTCTCTTCTCTCTCTTTTTTCCTATCTTCGTCCCCCCTCTCCTCCCCTTTTTCAAAAAGGGTCAATCACGTTTTTTTTGCTTTTCTCCCTCATTCTGTTTCCTATTTCTCTCTTTTCCCCTTTCTCTTCCTTTCCTCTTTCATTTCCCCCTAATTCCCCTCTTCGTATTTGTTCTTATCTATCTCTTTCTTTTCCCTTCCCTTGTCTTTCCTTTTCTCTCCCTTTCCTTCCTCCTCCCCACCATTTTCTCCTTCACCCCTATTTTTTTTCAATTACTTTTTTAAACTTTTTATTCTCACTACCTTTCTCCCTCGCTTTTACCCTCATCTCCCGGGTTCTCCCTTCCTTCCCCACACCAACTCCCCCCTTTGGCTTCTACTTCGGGTGTGCTATTAATTACAGTTTTTTTACTGAAAAAACTTTTTTTTCAGGGAGGGAATATTGGGGGAAGATATCTAAAAAACGCTCCGTTAAAAACAAGCGGTAGTTTACCGTTTCTTCCCCAACATCGGTTTAAAGTTTTAAATCAGGCCTATTTTCAGTTTTTCGGGCAAAATTTCACTGAGGATAGGTAGTATCTCTCTTTCTGTTTTTTTGTCTAAAAATCACTTTATCATTATCAACATCATTATTTCCCCTTCATCTTAGGTCTGCACCACACTATCGATTTTTGGCCGTGGACGGCACGGCCGTCCCTCCGCAGCAAATCCCCTGCATATTGCTAAAATTATTATAAATAAATATATATATATTATATATATAATATATTATATTATAATATATTTATTTATATATACTCACACAGAGAGAGTTATATACATATATATATATATATATATATATATATATATATTATATATAATATTTTTAATATTATAATAATATATATAAATATATTATTTAAAATTTTAAATAATATTTAATATATATATTAATATTAAATATTTTATATTTAATATATATTATATACGTATGTGTAAATTCTGTCGAACAGATTGCAGAAGAACAACGAAGGAAGTAAAGAAAACCACGAATGTCCGAAGGTTTTTTTGCATTTTTTGCTTCTCGGGGCAGTTAAATAAATGCAAAGGCCTTGGCATATTAGTGTGTTTTTCTTGTACTTCCCTTCGTTTGTTCTCTCGCTGTATTATGTAAATACATGTACACACAAACACACACACAACTACAACAACACCAACACACACACACACAAAAACACCACCAACAACAAACACACAACACATCACACACCCCACAACACACCACACCACACAACACAAACACACACCATACCCAAAACCCACACACACCCCACACACATATATATATATATATATAAAATAATATTAATTATATATATATAAATAATAAAATATATAATAAATATATTATAATAATATATTATACACTATATATATATATATATATATAATATTATAATATATATATATATAATATATATATATAATAATTATATATATATATTATATATATATATATATTATTAAAATATATATATAATATATATATATATAATATAATATATATATATATATATAATATATATATAATTATATATATATTATTATATAATATATATATATAATATATTCTATTTTATATAATTATAATATTTATAATATAATTTTAATTATTAATTTTTATATATATATATAATAATCTATATATATTAAATTATATTTTATATTTTTTTAAAAATTCCCGGGGGCCGCTGGGCCTGGTTGACGTCCCTCAAACGTCAGCGGCAATTGAGTGGGGTTTTGATACCACCGGCGGAAAGGGAAGGAACCACCCCCAAATTGCCCCTACATGGGGACAAAGTCGCCCCAATCCCCTGGGCAAATAAGAGGGGACTCGATAAAACCCGGGCGGGGGCAAACAAAACCCCGCTTTTTTTGCCCAAGAAAATCATGGAAAACCATGTTGGCAAAGGGCCGCGGTTTGGTCCCCAAAGGTTAGAGGTGACCAAAAAGTACACCCGGGAACTTTTCGGGGCGGACCACCCCTTTTTCCCTTTCAAAGGAATTTACCTGAAAAAGCTGAGCCCCGGGTGGCCCCGCCCGCTCAGCATTGGCCCCCCCCGGATAATAAAAAATTTATAAATTAAACCCCCTTCCTAAAAATATCCATACTCCTAAAGATAAACTAAATAATTATATATTTTTGGGGGTGGACCTGTTAAATAAAATATATATTTTAATAAAATATATATATATATATAATATATATATTATATATATTATATATATATATATATTATATATTTGGTTGTGTGTGTGTACTGTATTATTATCATATAATTTAATATTTTATATTATATTATATTCTTTATATATATTATATAATATATTATATTATCAAATTATTTATTTAAAATTATTTTATATATATATTTTTTATACGTACCAACACCACACAAATATAATAATATATTATTATATATAAAAATTTAATATAAAATTATATATATATATATATATATATTGTATATTTTAAAATTATATATAATATTAATATATATATTATATAAAATTATATATATATATAATATGTATATATATTCTTACACACAACCCACACAAATTATAAAATTAATATATATAATATAATATATATTATAATATATATTATATATATTTTATTTTAAAATTTATATTTTCATTTAACGGGGGTTTTTCATGTCTGAGCCGCCTTTGTCACACATGATACTCAATTGCAGTTTTCACGTTGTGATGCTCTTGGAGTAGTACGTGGTAGGTCCCCAGTTCCTTTCCACGGAGAGTGCCGGGTGTTCCCTTTTTAGGTAACTTCTCTCTTATTTTATCCGGCTTTGGGACCAGCACTGATTTTACTGGCTTGGCCACCCAGTGGCTGGGCAAAATCGAGGTGAATTTCCCTTTCCCAAAAGGGAAAAAAACGCGGCGGTGGGTGACTCGAACCCCAACTCAGATTGCCGTCGTGACGTCTTGAGTCCGACGCTCAACCTTTTTGACCACCGCGGCCTTGACATCATGGCTTCCATGATATTTCTTGGCAATTTAGAGCGGTGGTTTACCAGGGGCCTTCCCCCCGGGTGTTTTTATCGAGTCACCACTCTATTTACCGGCACTGCTTGGGCTGACTTTGTCCCCAGGGGCTGGCAGGCAATCGAGGTAAAGTTCCTTGCCTAAGGGAAAAAACGGGGCGGTCGGTGCTCAACCCTCGCTCAGATTGCCGTCGTGCAGTCTTGATCCGACGCCAAACCATTCGGCCCCGGGGCCCCCATATTATATATTATAATATATTTATATATATAATATATATTTTAATAAAAGATAATAATTATATAATATATATATATATATATATATATAATGTGTATATAAAATTATATATTATATATATAATATATATTAATATATAATGTGTGTTGTGTGTGTGGTGTGTTGTGTATGGTGTGTGTTTGTGTGTGGGGGCTTTGGTGTTTTGGGTTTGTGTGTGGTGTGGGGTGTTTGGTGTGTGGTGTGTGTGTGTGTGTGTGTGTTGTGGTGTGTGTGTGTGTGTGTGTGTGTTGTGTTGTGTACATGTATTTACTATATACTCGAGTAAAAAACAAAGGGAAGTACAAAAACAACAAATAGGGCCGAAGGCCTTCTCCATTTATTGCATCATGCCCTGATGAAGCATAAATGCAAAAAGGGCCCTTGGGCACATTCTTTTGTTTTTTTTCTACTTCCCTTCTTTGTTCTTCTCGCTCTTTTCGACATGAATTCACACATCGTATATTAAAATTTTATATATATATATATTATAATATATAAATATTATATATATATATATTTTATAAAATATATACATATATATATATATTATATATATTATATATATATAATATATATAATATATTTTATATATTATATATATATATTATATATATGAAATATATATCTCTCTCTGTGTGAGTATATAAAATAAATTATATATATATATATATATATTAATATATATAATATAATATATTTTATATTTTATATATATTATCATTTGCAGGGGTATTTGCTGGGGACGGTAGGCGCCGTGCCGCCCCGGCCAAAAATCGATAGTGTGGTGCAGACCAAAGATAAAGATGGAAATAATGATTTTTATAATGATAATGGTGTTCTTTGAAAAAGAAACAGAAAGAGAGAGTACCTACCTATCCTTTAGTGAAAATTTTTCCCCAAAAAACGAAAAGGCCCTGATTCTAACACTTGAATTTTTCCGATAGTTGGAGAAAGGTAAAAATACCCCGTTTTTAACGGAGCGTTTTTTTAGACTATCTTTCCCCAATATTCCCCCCATGAATAAAATTTTGCATGTAAATAAAATGTAATTAAAAATGCCAACCGAAAATAAAGCCCAAAGGAGGAGTTCGTGTGTGGGGAAGGGAAAGGGGAACCAGGGGATAGGGTAAAGCGAGGGAGAAAGAGTATAGAGAAAAATATAATAAAGTAATTGAAAAAAAAAAGGGGTGAAGGGATAGATGGTAGAGGAGGAAAAGGGAAGGGAAGAAGAGGGAAAAACAAGGGAAAGGGAAAAGAAAATGATAAAAAAACAAATACGAAAGGGGGTTTAGGAGGTAATGAAAAAGGGAAAAGGGAAAAGAAAGGAAATGAGAGAAATAGCGAAACAAATGAGGAGAGAAAAAGCAAAACGTGATTGACCTTATTGAAAAAAAGAGAAGGGAACGAAATAGAAACGAGAGAGAGGGGGCGAGCGGTGAGTGAGAGGAGAAGAGAGAGAGAGAGGAGAGAGAGAGAGGCGGCGATGGGGAAGAGAGAGAGAGAGAGAGAGAGAGAGAGAGAGAGAGAGAGAGATGCTAGAAGAAAGAGAAAGAAAAAAAGAGGGGGAGAGAATGAGCCCCTAGAAGGAGAAAGAAGAGGAGAGAGAGAAGAGAGAGAGAAGAGAGAGAGGAAAGAGAGAGAGAATAGTCACTAAAAAGAGAGATGAGAGAAAGAGAAAAATCACAGAAAAAATTTTAGTTCATAAGGAACTGGTTTTAATAACGCTTGCAAAAAGAAAGTGGGAACAATACTGTAATAATAAATTGCTAATGTTAGT
>NW_023651099.1:0-5739 GCF_015228065.2 Penaeus monodon
CGAAAATAAGAGAAACAAAGGTTTAAGGGTGAAAGAGGAAGCGCATTTTTTTACCGTTTTTTTCTCTTCTCTCGTTCGTAACCAAGGTAAGCGAGGGGAGCAAGCGCGAGGGAGGGGCCGCTCGTACCTGATATCCAAGGTAGAAAAGGGGAGAGACAAAGAGCACGAGGAAAAGCAAAGAGCGAAGGGGGAAGGGAACAGAAGCGAGAGAGGAACACGCTCGGACGGAGAATGACTTGTACATATTTCATCTTGTGTGGAGAACGAGTAGGAGAAGTACAGTAAGTACGTGAAGAGAAATGTTGAAATAAAAAGGGGGAAAGAGAAACGGGCATTGTGCTTATCATCCACTCATTCCGTGGGAGTAAGCCCTAAAGAGAAACTATATAAAAGAGATAAACTATGGAGATACTTCACATACGGGATATAAAAAAAAAAATATTTACCCCTCTGGTAGTAACAAGCTGCTATGCTGTCCAACCCTTGTTGACACAACGTACAATACACAATAACGACAAAAATGCACCTTTTTTCATTTTTGATCATTTGGCTAACGTCTGACCTGGGGTGGAACATGTAAATCCCCGCGACATCAGGTTGAATTTAACCAGATTGGAAACTGCGCTGAAGTCTATGAATTTTATTGTCTCGTCTATCTGCCAAATACGCTTTGCCGGTGCTTACACGGGCAATATAATCTGTGTATGTGTTCATCTTCTCTTTGACTCGTCTATTTATAGAGCAAGATTCCGTTCGACGTGAGGCTTTCGCGGATGAAATGCAATGACTGCAGCAGGTTTTCAGAGGAGCGCCATAAATGACTGAACAGGCAACGTTACGACGGCATCCATCAGGCTCAAGAGGCCGACGCGAGGCGAGCGGCGGAATGCACTGCAGGCGGCGCCGGCGTCGGGGGCGAGGGCAGTCCGTCACGTCCCCCACGATCTGCCGGGCCATAACTCGCCCCCGGACGACCTTGTTTACTCGCCTTCGTTAGTAGCGTCCGTTATTCCCGTGGATGAGCTGCGGTTTCGCCGGCGTGACAGATATTAATGCGCTCTTGTTACCTCGTCCGCAAACCGAGGGGAATGGCGGCTTTATGGGGTTTTAACCGCAAACAGATGATGCTTTCGCTTCCCCTCGGATGCCCTCGCTCTCTCCCTCGGGAAGACAGGGAAAAGAGGGGTCCAGGTGAGGGGAGCAGAGAGCTCTGTCGCTCTCATTCTCGAGGGATTACACTAATGTGCCATTTTCGACATAATTTGGCACCCGCTGCCCAAACCTCCCCCCCCCCGTTACCCCCTCCCTCTCCCACGGACAAAGCATGCGTGTTGGTGATGGCCCTTCTGGTGACACTCAACACGCCCATAAATTGACACTTGAATATGATATCAATATCAAACCTGTATTTAGAATTCAATTTACGGGGTGAGGGGTCTCTGGCTTTACAAAGGCGACCTTTCACCACATGTACCTTTATTGTCACGGAAGCGATGCTAATAGTTTCTCACCATGCCACGACGGATATCAAATACAAATGTTATATTTACGTCTCTGGATTTCCCACTGACGTCGAGACAGAGGCTGCGGCGGGCGGAGGTCCTTTTATTAGGAGCTAGTTAAAATGCCATCGCTTTGAGGAGCTGTCAGCAAGCGGCCTCCTCAAGCACGTCCCGAACCAGCTGTCACTCACGGGCTGTCAGCGACGTCCCTGTGGCTGCATTCCCGAGCTTCTGAATGGCTTCGAACAGAAATACTAAAAGAAAAGTAAAGCGCAATCGAGAACGGATAATCAAGCGCTAGGGAAAATATCCGCGTAGGTCAAAGGGCTAAAAGGCGGCGGCACAGCAAGAGCGCCGCCCGCGGGGCCGCCGGCAAGCAACTCAAGACACACGAGCCTCTCCCAAAAACGCGGAGACAAAAACTAAAGGAGCGACAGGCGGCTCTCCCCGCCGGAAATGCCTCTCGCGTGAATGTTGTTCTTTATGACTTCAATATCTGAATAAAACATGTCGGCCAGACGTGGCTGCTCGTCGTCTTCAGAAAGAAAGGAGCGAAAAGTAGGAGAAAAACCAAATAAGGAAGGGAAGGAGGCGACAGAAAGAGAGAATGAAAAGAAGGGAAAAAACAGCCTTCTTGACATTTAACCTAAAGAATATCTAATAGTAAATGAGGGAAACAAACTACCAGGAGCTCCCATCCCCAAAAAAAAGAAAGAAAAACTGAACCTAACCAAAAAGGATAGATACCCCCCTCCCCCCGAATAAAAGCATTCGAGGGGGTCGACCCCGTGAACCGCCGCCACCCACACCTCTCGCCCCCCCTTCCCCCACTCACGCGACGAAACCCCGATTTTTTACGGCTACAAAAAAACTGCTTAAATTGTAAACGTTGTCATAAATATTACAGTCATTCCAGTGCCACCGCCAGTGCTATCCGATGACGAGAGGGCATAAGACTATATTTACACGTAAAAATACTAGTGTAGGAGTAAACGGATGTTTTGCAGATGTGGAATTACCATTGCCCAGGCCGCTATTATGCGAGAGGATTCTTAGGGGGGGACTTGAAAAAACTGGAATAAGAAAAGAAAATGACGAAGAAGGCGAAGAAGAAAAGGAGAAGAAAAGAAGAAAATGTGGATAAGAATGGTGTGAATTTACGACACGGATATCATAAAGAAGCGACTAAGTGGTTGATGCAGCTCTTGCTGGTGTAATTAAGAACATGGATGAGAGGACAAATACCTTAAAAACATCAAACAAACAAGTAAAGCAATAAACAAGCAATCAAATATAAAAAATACGAACTGCACCACTAATATCCAAAACACGCAACAAAAACATTATCCAACATAAAAAAAACTAATTTCATAGTAATTTCGCTTGATAAAAGACGACGCCCTAATCCCCTTTCGTCTATCATTCAAAAAGGTAAAAATAAAGTAGAAAAAAATAACGGGGCTTCAGAGGGGAGAATTAGAACGAGGGGAACCCCGGCACAAGCCAAGGGGGGGTGAAAGGGTTCGTTACGTCCTCCCCTCGCCGTCCAAGTCGCTTTGTGCTCCCCTCGCTCGGGACGCGGGGAAAGGCTTGCGATTGAATCTTCCTCCGACCCGAGGCTTCATATCCTTACTTATTGCCTTATCATCGTTATAGTCGATATCACGACCAACTGTATCGCGATTATTACATAGTACACATTATTTTAACAATTATTACTTTTTTTTACATAATATAATTTTCAATATAACTTATTTGTGACGAGATCTACCGACAAGAAAATGTTGACATTGCGTCTGTCGCTCTAGATGACAGCAAAAGTCTGAGAAATATCTTTTTCAAACGAAAACCAGAAATACATCAGGGAAAAAAAAACGCGCCAACATTCCCATTTCCAGCAAGATTCCAGCAATCACACTTTCCCTCACAGACAACTGAAACTAAACAACACATTTCGCCCCGGAGCCGCGCTGAGCAAGAGCCAGCAGAGGCGAGACCATCATCTTCGTTTCCCTTAAAGTCCGGTGAGATTAACGGAACGAAAAGGGCCCTTTATTGGCACACGGCAACGGGGGACGAAAACGTTTTGCTCTCTGTGGTTATTTATCATATATTGTTATGAAGAAGAAATGGATGGGAACAAAAGAATTAAAATTACACGTTTGGCGAAAGCTAGAAAATAGGTCAAATTTATGCTTTGATGACGTTTTCGCTTTTATCCGTAATAAGGCAATACGTTGCATAAATCAACCTTGTTTGATTATTTGCACGCTGTAAATAAGCAGCGGAATCAGACGAATGGGAGATCTATTTCGAAGTCAACATGATTCCAACCTCGCCAGATAAGGTAAATAAGCCTCCCAAATGCCAATATTATTTTGGTACAAGAATAAACGAACGAGGAAAGACATGATAACATCAGAATAACATCAGACGAAAAAGTATATAATCACCATTTTCATGATTTGTTCGTAATCAGCAGTAATCATGTGTGTGTGTGTGTGTGTGTGTGTGTGTGTGTGTGTGGTGTGTGTGTGTGTGTGTGTGTGTGTGTGTGTGTATGTGGTGTGTGTATGGTGTTGTGTGGTGTGAGTGTGTGTGTGTGTGTGTGTTGTATGAGAGAGAGAGAGAGAGAGAGAGAGAGAGAGAAAGAGAGAGAGAGAGGGAGAGAGAGAGAGAGAGAGAGAGAGAGAGAGAGAGAGAGAGAGAGAGAGAGAGAGAGCCAAAAGAATTCGTCTCCCTACGCTATGAGAGAGAGGATGCAACAGTGGGCGCGAGGAATTCCCTCACCTCCCTCCGCTGGCAACAGCGAGTGGAGGTCCTTCAAGGGGATATGCACGACGAAGGGAGGGGGAGAGTGAGAGGGAAAAAATGGAGGAGAATGAGAGAGGGAGGGAAAGAGATGGAGCGAGGGTAAGAAGATTGGGAAAATTAATGTTGAAACGTTCCTACTCCGCCAAGAGACCTTTGTAGTCGGAAATCTTATCGCTAACGAATAGATTTTTGCCGTGCCTCGGGTTTCTTGCGTTTCCCGGACGAGAGTGGGGTCTGGGCCGTCTGAGAACCATCATTCTTTACACTAATCTAAGATGACTTTACAAGGACCGACTGCGGGCGCAAAACAACAAAAAAAGCTTTTTGTGCTATGGCATCATCGGCGCTGAGGCAGCCCATCCGAAAAAGCTTCTTGCGAGAGAGAGAGCCACAGAGCCAGCGACAAGGAGTCACAGGACCGGTACGAAAAGCTAGAAAATCAGCGACGAGGAGCCACAGAGCCAAGGACGAGGGGCCCAGACCCGCGAAGAGGACCCGTGAGCCCCCGGGTGACGACCCAACAGTCAAGATGATGGCCAGGAGCCGGCGACGGGGGAAGTCCGAAAAGCTTTTTGACACAAAGGGGCCCCAGAGCGTAAGTGGGGGCCCCTCCCCCCCGCGGGAAAGGGGTGTTATTGGCAAGAGCGAGCGCGTTCCCCTGCGTGTCCCCCTGGCCACGTGGGGCAGGGCGAGCGGTACTCACGCACCCCAAAGGGAAACACGACTAAAGGGGGTTTGCCACGGGGGCCCCCGCCTCTTGGCTGCCTAGGGGCCGCACGCACTCCGTCGCCCTTAAAGTGCTTCGTCGGAGTTGCCCGGGGCGGAAGGAGAAAAATGGGGTCCCGGCTTTTTTTCAAAAACGGGTTTTTAAGAATTTCATCAAAGAATGTTAATTTTATATACATCTCTACTACATACATCTACATACAGACACACACAACACACACAACACACACACACACACCACACAAAACACAACACCACACACACACACCACACACAATATATTATATTATTTTAATATATATATATATATATTTTGTTGAATTATATATAATTTTTAAAAATTTTAATATATAAATTATTATATATTATATATATGTGTTGTGTGTGTGTGTGTGTTGTGTGTGTGTGTGGGGTGTGTGTGGTGTGTGTGTGTGTGTGTGGGGTTTTGTGTGTGGTGTGTGTGTGGTGTGTGGTTGGCGGCGTGGTGCGTGCGTGTGTGTGTGTGTGTGTGTGTGTGGGTGTGTGTGTGTGTTTTTTTGTTGTGGTGTGTGGGGGTGTGTGTGTGGGTGTGTTTTTGTGATGTGTGTGTGTAAATATAAATTAATTACACCCCACCCCCCCCCCCCCCCCCAAAAAAAAAAAAAAAAAACACACCCACACAAAAAACCCCACCCCCACCCACAACAAACCCCAAAAA
>NW_023651101.1:2500-25809 GCF_015228065.2 Penaeus monodon
ATATAATATATAATTAATATATATATATATATATATATATATATATAATATATATATATATATACTATATATATTATAATAATAAATATTATATATTATATATATAAAAATATATATGTATATTGGATATATATGTATATATGTGTATAATATGTTTATATGTTAAAAGGGGGGTATTTTAATATATAATTGTTACTTAAAAATATTTTTCGCATTGCATGTTTTAGCAATTTCCCCCCTTTTGTTCGTGCTCCTAAGAGTTTGGTGCATTGTGTTCGTTAGAATGTTATTTTATTTTTTGGGGATTTGTTAAAAAGTTGGGGAATTTTTGGTTGAGTTTATTATGAGTTAAAAAGTGTAACAAACTTGGTTTTAAAATTGGGCCCGGCGGGTATTCAAAACCCCCTGTTGGGAGCGCGGGCACAAGCAGTGGGAGAGAGAACGAAGGTTTTGGAGACATTTCATATTTCATATTTCATACTAATGAGCTGCTCGTTTTATGAAGAAGTGTCGCCTTTTAAGGTTAAGAGTACATGAGTAAAATAGTTGTCTTTTATTTATTTCATATATTTTATTTTATCTTTATTTACGAAGAACCCCAAACTGTTTGTTGTGTTTGACATAAAACCGACAAGTTCCAAATTGATTCGGTTTTAAGGTTGTACATATACTTAATCTTTTACATACCTCTGTTTCCCTTTTAATATTTATATTCCATATATTTGAGTTTCGTATCTTCATTTTACTTCGTTTTCTTTTTCCATTTAATGAATGCTTTTTAAAGGAAATTATTTCCTTTTGTCTTATCTTGAGCGATAATAACTTCATACGAAACGTATTGAGTTATCCACAAAGAATTCTTAATACTCAATACTAGTATCGAGATGAGCTCTTTTTATTCATAATAATATGTATATATATGTATTGAAATGTATATATGCATATTTTATATGTATATAAATGTAGGTATATATGTATATAAATGTATATATAAAAATGTATATATTGAATATAATATGTATATATACGTATATATATGTATAAATATGTAATAAAATATGGGATAGGGAAAGTATATAAAAGTATATATATGTATTTTATATGAATATAAATGTATATATATATTCATATATATGTACATATGTTTATATGTGTATATGTATACATATGTATATATACATGTGTATATATATTTATATATATGTGTATATATGTGTACATATATGATATATGTGTGTATCTATATGTGTATCTATCTATCTATATCTATTCTATACTATATCTATTATATATATATATATTAATATATATAATATTTTATATTTTATATATAATATATATTTTTGTGTGTGGTGTTGTGTGTGTGTGTGTGTGTGTTTTGTAATATATGTATATATATGTATACATATGTTTATATAGGTAAATATATGTATTTTAAAATATGTATATATATGTAATATATGTAGATATATTTTAGTATGTATTATCTATATGTATATATATATGCATATATATGTATGTGTAAATATATGTATATATACATATATATGCATATATATATCATTATATGCATATATATGTATAATATATATATATATAATATGTATATATAAATATGTAATATAAGTAAATAGTAATATATAATTATGTATTTATATGTATAATATATGTAGATATATGTTGTATATATATGTAATATTGTAATTTTATATTATATAAAATATAATATAATATAATATATATATATATATATATATGTTTTTGTGGTGTGTGGTGGTGTGGTGTGTGGGGTGTGTGTGTGTGTGTGTGGTGTGTGTGTGTATTTTGTGTTTTATATATATGTATATACATAATTTTATTTCATATAAATATATATATATATATATATATATATAAAATATATTTTATATATATAAATATTATACATTATAAAATTATAATATGTTAAAATGTATATAAATGTATATATGTATATAAATGTATATATGTAATATATATGTATATATTTTATAATTAAATTAAATATATATGTATATATATTATATATATAATATATATAAACATTATTATTGGTATATATATTAAAATATATATAATATAATTTTAATTTTAATTTATGAATATTAATATATATAGATATTTTAATATATATATATATATTTTATATATATATATATATATATATTATATATATATATATATGTATATATATCATAACAAATATGTATTATATATTTATATATTATTAATGTATATATATACAATATATATAATATATATATTAAATATAATATATATTTATATATGTTTTTTTTTTTTGTTTTTGTGGTATTTTTTGTTTTTTGTTTTGGGTTGTTTTTTTGTTTGTTTTTTTTTGTTTGTTTATTTATATATATATTTATATATAAAATAATATTATATATATATATATATATATATATACTATATTATGTATAAGTATATATATAGGTATATGTAAATAATTGTTATATGTTATATATGTATAGCTGTATAGATGTATATGTATTTATATGTATATATATGTATATTGTATATGATAAATATATTATGTCATATGATATATATGAATAATATGTATTTTGTATATATGTATATATATGTATATATATCTATAATGTATATGTATTATAATTTATATGTATTATTTTCCATACATATATATATAAATATTATATATATATGAATATTACTAGATATATTTATTAATAATTTATATATGTATATGTACATATAGGTATATGTATATGTATATATATATGTATACCTATATATATGTATATGTATATATGTATATATATGTATCTATGTTATATGTGTGGTATTTTGTATATATTATAGATTTTTATTATATATACGAATGTATATGTATATATTTTATTTATATAGATATGTGGTCTTATGGATTCATAATAGATGTATGAATATGAAGTAGATATGCGTATATTTTATATGTAGAATTGTATGTCCGTTTACTTATGCCGTGGTAATTGTAATTAATAGGCCCTCATAGTGACCTAATTTTGAGGCTGAGCAGAGTGGATTGTCTATATGTAAATTCATTATGCCATTATTCATTTTTCATATATTTTTTCGTACCACACCTGATTTCGGTTTTTGAATTCCTAATCAATTTCCAGCGGGTTGCCCAGCGAGTGGGGTGTAAACCGCGCTATCATTATTCATGTATGAGTAGATAGGTAATGTCTAATGGAGGTATTGAGATCCTCGTTACACACTCGTTTAGTGGGTCGTGTGGCATGGTTGGTTTAGCACTGTGCCCTCCGGTTTCATACTGGAGTGACGTAGGTTCGAGTCCTGATCAGGGAGGGTTGTTATATATGTATGCACATGTATACAAATATTTATGTACAGGTACACATATGTATACTAGTTTATGTAAATGTACATATATGTATATAAATATTTTATGTACATGTATATATATGTATATATACAGGTTTATGCAGTGTATATTTATATAGTATAATATAATCTACATAATTATGTATATATATCTACATATTATGGTATGCATAATATACATAATATGTATAATATATCTACATAAACATGTATGTATATCTACATATTATGAATATATTATCTACATACACATGTATATATATCTGTGTGGTATACGTGTCAGTGCGTTATGCTCAGAATGGATGGATGATGTGGTAGACCAATATAGTGTTTATGTGTCTTGCCTGCCTTCTCGCTTGTAGCTGCCACGCTTTGCTAGCCTTATGCGAAAAAAGGGAGCGCTTTTGCATAAGTCTCCCCCTGCCAGTTTCACAGCCTGTCCGTCATCGAGCTGCATAAACTTTTCAAGAGCCTCCCCGTCATCGAGCTGCATAAGCCTTTCACAACCTCCCCGTCATCGAGCTGATAAGCCTTTTCACACAGCCTCCCCGTCATTGGACTTCTGCAGCGCTCCCTCATGTGCCACCCATTGAAACGGGTGTAGTGAAATCAAACCGCTGATCTCTCTGTTGCCGGTGACGGGGCCCGTAGAACTTTCATTGGGATCCGTGGATTGCGTCTACCTGATAACTTTAAAGATGGGTATGTGATCTGAGAATCTATCCTCTGATATACTTACAAAAAACTTCCAACTTCTCCTGGTTTAACAGTTTTCAAAATATATCACTGGATTCTGTTGTGTAGGAACATAAATAACTTTACATTAACCTTCTCACTTCATCTCCACTGAAATGATAACGAATATCAAGTATGCTTTGATCTTTGGTAATTTACTGGTATTTCTGGCACCTTGGTTTATAAACTCTAAGTCTACAGTTTTAACTAAACCTAAGAGATCAATATAATTTGTCTAGTAACTTGCTTCCTGAATGGCATACGGTAAGGGCCATTTACTCTGCTTCACAAGATGTAAGTGCAACGTTTTTGCTTCTTACTTCTCCATTGATATAAGTTGTCCATCATTATGTAATTGAAAAATCAATATCCTGATATGCTTTTTTCTGTCTCTGATGATCCCCAGTCTGATCACAATCCTTGTAGTTTGAACTGAGTCATCTGACTTTTCTAAATGTAAGCCATATGTTCCATGGTGCCCTTTCAAGTACTTAAGACATGTTTAGCAGAAATTTAATTAGCTTTTGTGGGTTTTGACATATACTGTGAGTTTTGTAACCACATAGCACAGTCTGGTTTATAACCTGTCATAACATATAGAGACTACCAGCTTGCATTAATATAACTCACATTAGGTCCTACCTGTTGAGGTGTATTATAATACTTGGAATCAATGGTAATATTTTCTTGCATACCATTCTGACATGTTTGAATCTATCCAAAATCGTTTCTACATATTGGTTGATTCACCCAATGTAATCTTTACCTATACCAAATGACATTCCCAAAAACAGTTTAATTTCCCTAAATCAGTCATTCTAAATTTTTGACAAAGAGATTCTTACATTCGTTTCGTCAGGGACATGTTACTGCTAGCAGCTTCTCATCCACCCATAAGAGTACAATATCACTGTTCCTGTCATGCTTTAGATACACAATGATCACTCTGTTATTGTTTGAATCCTTCTGAATAAGAATTTTTATGGATTACCTATCACAGTCCTTCCACCCGCACTTTGTTCAGACCATAAAGTGAATTTTTCATTTTACAGCTAACAAAACATTTCCCATCACTATCTGTGTCCTCATAACCTTCCAGGTTTTGTTTCTCATAAATTTCATGATCAATATCCAGCATTCAAATAGCTGTTTTTAACATCCATTTGGTGTATACCCTGTTTTTTCTGTACATCTTACATCAAATAAAGCACGAAGTGTAGACATTCTGCGGTTGGAGCAAAAGTCTCTCAGTGTCGATGTCTTTTAACCTGTGAATTCCTTTGTGACATACCTCGCTTATATTTTTCTTCGCCGCTTGTCCAGGTTTTACTTGATAGACCCATCTTCCGTCTACAGCAGTATTTGTCCTTAGGCAGTATGGTAAGTTCTAGGTGTTGTTGTCTTGAAGTGGAATATATTTTTCCCTCGTCCCATTGCTTCTCTTCCACCTGGTGTCCCTTTGGAGATTTAATACCTCTTGATAGGTGGCTGGTACTGGTTATGTAACACTCGTAAGCAATGATGTATAAAGCTATTTGTGTCACCTGGAAATAAAAGACTATCGTCCAGTTCATCAGTAATGTAGTCATCTAAGTTTGATGGTTTCCGCCTTTCTCGAGTTGGATATCTCTTTCTTCACTTGTGTTACCTGGTGGCTTGTCCTTGAGTTTCTGAAGGATTTTTTTTGCTGAAGTCTAGTCTCCACCAGTGTGTCATCGTCCATCTGAGGTTTGCTCGTCATTTGGTGACTCGGCTTCATTGGTAAGTTTTTCCATGAACTTAACCCATCTTATTTTCTTTACCGTTTTAGTTGTTGGGGAAGTAACTAAGTAGGGGGCTGGACTCTGGTCCATCATAGCCCCAAATATTACCTCCTTACTCCTTGGATCAGTTTCTGTTTCTCTTGTTCATATGCAAAAACATCTTACTTCAAAATATGCATTTTGCTAATGCCTGGGTCGTCTCCAGTAAGCAATTTCTACTGGAGTCTTCTGAATTCTAAGATATACCACCTGTTTCCTGATATAACAACAGCCTTCACAGCATAAGCCCCACATATCTTTGTGTAATTTGACTACAATAGTAATATCGAGCCATGTCAAAACTGATTTGTGTGTCTCTCAACTGTTTTCCATTTTGGGGGGGGGGGGGGGGGGGGGAATGTGGAGAGTATGGACACGAGAATTCGTGTTTAATCTTATTTTCTATAAGGAGTGTTCTGAATTCCGATTTGTAAATTCTGTTCTGGTCACATCTTAGCCTTTATTAATTTGCCATAATGTGCTGTTTCTGCACGATACCTCTTCATTGCATGTACTGTATCACTCCTTAGTTCCTAATGAGGTAGATTCTAAAGAGCTCCTGAGTATTCATCTATAAAGAGATACTTATCTGTAAACCTCCCTTTAGCTGCTGGCAATCACTAGGTCCTACTAGATCACAGTGTAACTAAATCCAAAGGTTGTTAGCTTTTTTGTCCTGCTTTCTATTTCTATACTGTGTCATCTTACCAAGAACACATGTGATACAGCTAAACTTCTCTTTCTCAATATGTGCATCCCATCGACAGTTGCTTCAAGTTTTTGCACATCTGCCCATTGCAGTGCCCTAGATTTTTATGCCATCCTTTAGGGTGTGCTTTGCTTCTCCTAAATGGATTTGTTGAGTTTCTTCTATTTTTAAGAGTTTTTGTTTAGCTTATCTCTACGTAAATAGAACAATTTGTTTTCTCTATAATGTTCGAATATCCTTCCACCTTGGTATTGAGGCTGCATTCGTTGAAAAAGTAATGATGTGTCCCACTCTTAATGGCTTTCCATACTGACATGATGTCTTGTTTAATCCTGGTATGTACATTGCCATCTTTTAACACAATACGTCTGAGTTGCCTTCTCGATCTTGATACAGTCCTTGACCTCACCAAACTCCTTGTACACAGTCCTTTGCAGTCTTTGGCCTCTGTCAGCTCTATGTAATGGTTTTTGCGGATCACAAGACTTGAAATTTAAAACAATTTTGGGTTTCTTTACCTCTATTTGTGGAAGTGTAACCACTTGTCGCGCCGATCATAGTAAATTTTTCTTCGGCTTCTAATCTTCATATATTATGGTTCCATGTCACACAACTCTGATGTTCCCTTCAACAGTCTTAACCTTGATTGAGTGTGTTACAGGGAAAGAGTTATTCATAACTTTTGTTCTTCGCTTGTGTCATTTGCAGAATTTACTTTACTGAGTTTATTACTCTTCTGAGGTTCTTCGCTCGCATTCACTAGTATTGAGAGTTTTTCGTGACTGTGAGTTCACACCATTTCTTATTATCTGAGGTTTGTTTCCTCTTTTAAACTCACCACCTTTATAGCATTTAAATGCAAAAAAATGGCCTGGTTCACCGCACTTTAAAGCATCTCTCTGTTTAAACTGTGCTATTTCCATGGGCAACCAATTGCCTCTTTCTGTATCAGAATTTTCTCTGAGGCGATCTCATGACTTAATAAAGCTGTCTTATCAATGTATTCATATGGAGGGTCGCGTGATTAGCCACATCTACAAATTCTTGTACTTAGTGGTAGTCCTTTTTTTTTTTTTTTTCAGTGTACTGTCACCAAGAGACGATCACTACACTCTCACCTGCCTCTCTTAGTGCTGCTACTATCTCTTGCTATGGACGATAGATACTCTTGTAACACTGCATCTTCCAGTCGTTTGTTTTTAGATGACCCCCATAAAGCATATATCTGTGTTTTGTTTTCTCTCATGTAATACTTTCGTACACTGCGCAAGGCTTTCAACACCATCTCCTCTTGCTCCACGTTTTATCATGGCCAAGGACGTTTTCTGTCTAGATACCTGTTATGATAACTGTAGCATTGTCAACTTTTGGGCGTGCCTTCATCAGATTTAGGCCATCTGGGGCGTTCTGAAGCATTTTTATCAACGCGAGATGTAGTTTCATAACATACAAAACCTTGAAAATGTTCTTCCCAACAAGTCATAATTACCCGCATTACCATCAATTGCTTAAACCATGGGCCATACCCTGTTGGTATGTCCGGAAGAACTCATCTTCTCTGCGTGAATAACAAGTTTGACTGGTCAATGCATATAAGGACTTCCTTCTGTTTTTTTTTTTTCACCTTTTTTTTTGGGTTCATTTACCTTTTTTTTTTTTTTTCCCCCCCCCTATTTTTTTTTTTTTTTTTTTGTTTTTTTTTTTTTTTTTTTTTTTTTTTTTTTTTTTTTTTTTTTTTTTTTTTTTTTTTTTTTTTTTTTTTTTTTTTTTTTTTTTTTTTTTTTTTTTTTTTTTTTTTTTTTTTTTTTTTTTTTTTTTTTTTTTTTTTTTTTTTTTTTTTTTTTTTTTTTTGAAAAGAAAATGTAAAAAAACCCCTTCCCCCGGGGGGCTTTTTTTTCCCCTTTGAAAGTTTAAATTTTTTTCCCTTGCCCCCTTTTTAAAAAGGGTTTTTTTTTTTTCCCAAAAAAATTTTTTTGGGTTGGGGGGGGGGGGGGGGGGGGGGGGGGGGGGGGGGGGGGGGGGGGGGGGGGTTTTTTTTTTTTTTTTTTTTTTTTTTTTTTTTTTTTTTTTTTTTTTTTTTTTTTTTTTTTTTTTTTTACAAAATGTAAAAATGAATTGCCCGGGGTTTAATTTCCCCCCGGGGCCAAAAAGTTTCAAAATGTTTTTTTTTTCAAAAAAAGTTTTCCCTTAAAAATAATTTTTTGATCCAAATTTTTGGGGCCCTGTATGGAAGTTTTTTTTTTAAAAATTTTGAAATCAAAAACCCCCCTTTTTTCTTTTGTTGGTTCCCCGCTTTTAAAGCATCCCGGGATTGGGCCCCGGGAAAACCCCTTTTCTGTACAAACAAATTTTTTAAAAAAAGTTCTTTAAAAATTTTTTTCCTTTGATTAAAATTCCGTATTATTTTTTCATCGGGAAATTTTTCTTTCTTGGGATATTCCAAAGGTGGGGTTGGGAAAATGAATTTTCCATTTGTTTTTAAAAATTTTCATAGATTTGGGTGTTAATTTCTTAACGTAACCCAACCCCCCCCTTTTTTTCCTTCTGGGGCCGGAAAAGTTTTTTTTTTTTTTTGAATTGGGGTTTTCCATTTTTCCAAGGAATTTTTTTCACCCCTTTTGGGTTTTTAAAGGTAAAATTTGGGGTAATTGAAACCTGGGAAACCCTTTGGTTTAAGTTTTAGGTGAATCCAATTTTATTCCCAAAAAGTTTTTTTTTTTGGGAATTTTTTTTTAAAAGGATTGAATTGAAAATTTTTTTTTTGCTTTTTAAAGGAAAAGGGCCCCCCAAAAAGTTTTTTTTTGAATTTTTAATTTTAAAACCCATTTCTTTTGTTTTTAAATTTAAAAAAGGAATTTTTAAAAGCTTTGGTTTTTCCCCACCCCGGGTTTTGGGGGAAAAAAGGGCTTCCATTTTTAAAATTTTTTAAATGGGGGTTTTAAAACAATTTAAATTTGGGGAACAAATTTTCTCCCTCGGGGTTGGGGGGCCCATCCCTTTTTTTTATTTGGGGGTGGGGGGTTTCCACCTTGCCATGAAATTTTTTAAAACAAAAAGAGATCGTCCCCCAAGGCCCCGCCCAAGTTGCCCCCGGCTCCGGGGCCCCAGGGAAAACAATTTAAACCCAAATTAAACCGGTTTTTCACCTCCCGATTTCCCCCTTCATTTTGGGGTTTAAAAAGCAAAGACTAAGAATCAAAAAAAAAAAATTTTTTTTCTTTTCAAACCCAAGGGCCCTTTTATTAATCAAAAATCAAGAAAAATTTTATTTTTGGGGGGTTCTAAAGGGGCCATTTGGCTTTTTCCCCGCCCAAATCGGGGGGGACAAAATAAAGGAAATTTACAGGATCTTCTGAATTTTTATTTGCATGGACAAACTCCAAGTGGAAAAAGGATTTTATTTTTGTAAAAGGGGATTTGTGGGAAAAACACTTCCCCCCCAAACCCCGTTTCCACAAAAGGGTGGGCCCAGGGGGAAAAAAAACGGTCAGCAGATTTTGTAAAAGCGTTTCCCAGAATAAAAAAGAAAAAAGGCAAGGGCTCCCAATTTAAAACTTTTTTTAATCAAATCAATTAAAAATTTTTTTGGGCCAAAGATTTTTTAATGGGGTTTAGGGGGCCGTAAACAAAAATTTTTTTCTTTTTTTTAACCTCCCCCCTGGCTTTCCGGGGCCTTTCTGGGAATTTTGGGGAAAGGAAGGGTTTTGTCTCAAATTTTCGGCAAAACTGAAGATTAAATCTCTTTCTAAAACCACGGGGCCGGGGAGCCTCACGGGGTGCCCCAAGGGTCTTATTTGTTCCGGAAATCATATCCCTTTCGGAAGGGTTTGGAGTAGATTCCGGGGGGTAAAGTTATTAATTACCAAGTTGTTTGAAGAAACCCTTTCCCGGCTGCAAGCCGTTAAATTTGAAATTATTCCCCCAAGGGTGAGATTTTTAAAAAGGATTTTTATTGGTTTTTTGGTAAACCCATTTTTTGCTTTTTAAACAAAACTTTTTTTTCTTTCCCTTTATTATCCAGCCCCAGTTCTTCTTTTGGGGCCCCACCCCAAGAATTTTTAAAAAACTTGGGCCTCCAAAACCCTTTGGGATTTGGTTAAGGGAAAGGGGTTTTTTCAATTTGGGAAGAAGGGGGCCAAACAATTTAAAAATTTTTTTCCAATTTTTTAATTTAGTTGGCCCCGAAATTTTCTCTTTTACAAAATGGGTGGGGTTTTGGGCTAAATTTACTTGAAAGTAACACTTTTTGGGCAAGGGGAATTGTTAAACCCCAGGTAGAAAAAAATTCCGTTTGTTGGGCCATTTGCCGTCCTTTTTGTCATTCCAAGGGGCCCATAGTTTGGGTTAAAAGAAAAATTTTTTTTTTTTTAAATTGGGAAAAACCCTTTTGGTTTTTATTGGGGCAATAAATTTTCTTTTCCGGTTTTTTAATTTACTTTGTAAATCCAAAATCGGAGTTTTTTTAAAAAAAGGGGTTTTTGGGGAAGGCCCCTCCACTCCATACCATCAAAATCCCCCCAATTGGGACCCAAAGGGATTTTTGAAGGGGTTAAAAATTTTTTCAAAAAAATTTTTTCAATTACGCTTTTAAAACATTCGGCCCTTTTACATTAGTTGGGGGGAAAAATTTCTTTTTTTTTGGGTCCTTTCCCAACGATTTTCTTTTTTCAAGGGGGCCCCCCTTCCCTCTTGGGAGGAAAGGGGACCGGAAAGTCCTTTCCCAAATCCGGGAACCCGTGGGACCCTTTTTTCTCAAAAGCCTAAAAGGGACAAACCTTTAAATTTTAAAAAACCCCGCAAACCCTGGAGTACTTTAAATTTCCTTCATTTTGTGGGGTCCGAACAAAAAGGGTTAAGTTATTAAAATTCCCAAAGGGAACTTCCTACGAAGGCCCAAAAAAGTAGTCAAACCCTCAAAAAAGGGGAGTTCAAGGGTGGGTTCAAAATTTCCCAATTTTTAAAGAGAAAAACTTAGCCCAAGAAAATGCCAGAAAATACGGGGCCCCTACAGGTAAAAAGCAAAAGGGTTTTGGAAGAAGGAAAGGTGCGGGCTGATTTGGGGGCCGCACGTTTTTTTTTTTTTGGGAAAAAGGCCCTTTTGGCGCCCCAAAAATTCTCCCCTTCTTTTAATTTTAAAGAAATCAGGAAAACCCCGCGGGGGCGGAAGGGGGCCCCCCGGGGTCCCCGGGCCAAATTTTTTATTTAGTTTTTTTCTTTTTTTAAAACCCAAGTTTTTACAATTCAAAATTATTTAATTTCAAAACGTTTGGGTAGAAAACCAAGGGAGGTTGCTTAAACAGGGGTTACTAAATTTTTACATAAAATTCGGTTTTTAAAAACTTTACCCGTTCAAAAAAACCCCCAATTTTCCATGGGCCCCCAAAAAAATTTTAGGGGTTTAGGGGGGTTTTTTAGGTTTTTTGTTTAAAGATTTAGGGGTCCCTCCCTTTAAAAAATTCAGGGGCCTTTTTGGGTTAATGCCTTTTTTTTGAAAATTTGCCCTTTTTAATTTTGGTTACAAAAAACCAAAAACCCAGTTTTCGTTTACCCGTTTTTTTCCCCCAGAAGTTTCTTTTGTAAACCCCTTTAAATTATTTTTTACCCGAAATTTAGGTTTCCCCCAAAAAAAATTTTTTTACGGGGAAATTTCTAAATTAAAAAAATTTAAAAAAATCCAAAGGGCAGTTTACGGGGCCCTCCCCAATAAACCCAAAAGGGCCCCTTATAAAAGGGTTGGGTCCTTTTTTTTACCGCCTTTTCCCTTCCCCCCCACTAGGGGGAAAAGCCTTTTGCGTTTAAAGGATTTCTTTTTTATTTTAAAAATCCTTTCCCGACCCCCCCCTGCCTTTTCCAAATTTTAGGTTTAATTTTTTTCAAAACCAATGTTTTAAAGAGCTTCACTTTGGGGGGGGGGGGGGTTGTTTCCTTGGGATTGAGGGGGGAAAGTAACTGTTTTTTCCCCCGGAATAGGGTTAGGGCGTCCAAAAAGCATATAAAATAAAAAAAAAACCACCCCAAAAAAAATGTTAAAAAAGGGTAAAAATCTTGGAAAAAACCTCTTTTTTTAAACAGTTTTTTTTCATGACCCTTTTTTGTGGGGGAAAAAAAAATTTTTTCCATTTTTTTTTTTTTTTTTTTTTTTTAAAACCCTTGGGACTTTTTTTTTTTTTTTTTTTTTTTTTTACCCAAAATTTTTACCGGGGGAAAAATATAATTTGTTGGGTTTAGGGTTGTTGTTTCCCTTTTTTCTCTCATCAATTTCATTTTAAAAACCCCCCCAAAAAAAAACCCTATCTTATTTTTAAAAATGATTTTTTGAAAAAATTATTTTAAATTAAATTTTTTTTTTTTTAATTTATTTTTATTTTTTTCCCTTTTTGGGGTAAAATTTTTTAATTTTTTGGTAAATAAAAACAAAAAATTTTTTAATTTTAAATTTAAACTTTTTTTAAAAATTTTTGATTTTTCTTTTTTTTTTTTTTTTTTTTTTTTTTTTTTTTTTTTTTGTTTAAGTTTTTAAAAATTTTATTTTTTAATTTTTTGTTTGAATTTAAATTTTTCCCGTTTTGTTTTTTTTTTTTTTTTTTTTTAAATTTAAAATAAAATTTTTATTTTAGTAATGGGTTTTAAATAAAATAAAAAAAAAAATTTTGGGCCCCCAAAAAAAAAAAATTTTTTAATAATTTTTTAAAAATTAAATTTTATTATAATTTTTTTTAAATTTTTTGTTTAAAATGGATTTTTTTTTTTTTATAAATAAAGGGGAAAAAATATAAAGTTTTTTTTTATTTTGTTATTTTTAAAATAATAAAAAAATAAAATAATAAATAAAAAAAAAAAAAAAAAAATATATAATAATATAAAAAAAAATAAAATAAATATAAAATAAAAATATATATATAATATATGAATATATAAAATTATATAATGTTATAAATAAAAATTTAAAATATATATAATATATATTTTTTATAAAAATTAATATATAAAAAATATTATAAATATATTAATAATAATTTAAATATATATATATATAATTAAATAAAATATATATATATTTATTTTAAAATATATATATAAATTAATATATAAATATATATTTAATAATATATATATATATTTATAAATTTTATAAAAATATTAAATATTTATATGAATATAAAAAAATTTATATATATATTATTTTTTTGATAATATATTATTTATATGAAAAAAATTTATATAATATATATATAAAAAAAAAAATAAAAAAAATAAATTATATATAAATTATAATATAAAAAAATTTTAAATATAATATAATAATATAAGAATAATATTTTTATAGAAATTTTTTAATAAATATAAAATTAATATATAGATATTTAAAAATTTAATATATATAATAAAATTTTTATATATATATAATTATAATAATATAAAATTTATATGCAATATATATAAAATTTTAAAATTAAAAATAATATAAATATATATATATATATTATAATCATTTTAATATAATTTTATATTATATTTTATATAAAAATAAAATATATATTATAATTATTATAATAATAAATATTATATCATAGTTTTAAAAAATTTAAAATTATATATTTTTAGATATATAAAATATATATAATATAATTAAAAAAAAAATTAAAAAGTTTTTTTAAATTAAAAAAAAAAAAAAAAAAATTTTTTCTATAAAAATTTATTTAAAGATATATATAAAAAGAATAGTTAATTTTTTTTTGATATATATATTTTTTTTAAAAATTTTTTTTTGGTTATATATATATATAGTAAATAAAATTATATAAGTATATATAAAATTAATATAATATATAAAATTTATATGCATATATATATATTATTATATTTATTATTATAATTATTAATATATATTTATAATATTATATATATAAATTTTATATATATATAAAATTATAAAATTATATATATAATAATATATATTATATAAATAATTTAATATAATTATATATATAATAGGGGTTTTAAAATATATTATTATATGATATATAAAAAATATAATATTATATATAATAAAATATATATATAATATATATATATAAAATATCATAAAATATTATAATTATATAAAATATAATATAAGTATATATTTAATATAATTATATATATTATATATTTATATATATTATAATATAAATATATATATATATAAAAATATATATATATATATATATATTAAATATATAAATATTGCATATAATTATATATATATATATATTTTTTAATATAAATAAAATTTATATATATTTTTTATAAATATATATATATATGCATTAAAAATATATATATATATAAAATTATATTATTGAATAAAATATATATATATAAATATATATATATATATATATATAAAATAAAAATTATATAATATTTTATCTAAAAATTTTATATATATATATATTATATATATTTATATATATTTTATATAAAATTTATATATATTATTATTATAATATTTTATATATATATTATATATATATTATATATATTATTTTATTATAATATTTATAAAATAATTTATATAATTTTTTATATATATTAATATAATTTTATATTTTATATTATATTAATTATATATATATTATATTATTTTATATATATTTTAAAATTATTATTATATATTTTTATATATATATTTATATATATTTTTATTTTTTATATATTTATATATATATATATATATATATATTTAAAAATTATATATATATTTATCTATATATATTATGTTGGTGTGGTGTTTTTGGGTGGGTGTGGTGTAGTATGTATGTATGTATGTAGTATGTATTTATGTATATAGACACAAAACACTACAAAAAAACGCAACCAAAATGTAGTGATTTGCAACCCCCTTGGCTAAAAACATATGGGTAAGATAAAAAAAAAAAAAAAAAAAAAAAAGTAAAGGAAAAAAACAATGAAATAAGCAAAACAGCAGAGAATCATAAAGAAATAAAAAATGAATTTTTAAAAAATGAATCATGAAAAAAAGCGGATGAAGATTGGGGGGTGGGGGCGGAAAACAAGAGAATTTGATCTTTTTAAAACATTTTTTTAGGGCTCCGGGTTATCTTAACTTATTTGTATGTATAGCAGTGCTCTTTGGGCCCCCGTCCTTACAAAATCCAGGCGAAAAAAAACAGCGTCCCAAAACATACACCCACTCCTCAGTCACACGGCAAGAGGACACCCCCCCCCCCGCAAGGGGGTGTTAAATTCTCAAAGCGAAAAGGGAAAGTTAAAAGAAAAAAACATACCGGGGGGGAAAGAAAATGGGGAAAGGGTAAGGGGGGGATGAAAAGGATTTAGGAGGAGAAAAGGTCGGGGCTTAACCCAAAAATGCGGGGGGGAAGTTCGCATAGTGACAGGAGGGGGAGAGGCGGACAAAGGTCGGTAAGCGAAAACAAGGCGATATAATGCGCGGCCTTTTGAAAGAATTATATTTAAAACTTCCCCCTAAAAAATGAAATAAGGATAGTAATAATAATTAGAAGAAAAACGATAAAAAAAAAGTTTTGAGGTGATAAAGCAAAAAAAACGTACAGGGGTAAAATAATTAAAAAGCATTTACATACGAAACGCTGAAGAAAACGTAAAACTGGAAAAACGGGGTAACTTGTGTGATGCTTACACATCACACAAACTAAAAAGGCAAACTGAACATAAAAAGGCAAATTGAACATAAAAAGGCAAACTGAATGTTAGAATAATCAAAAATGGTTATTGTATAAAGGGTATTTTTTTCATGTACCTTGATATACCCATATTACATTACTAGGTTTAAATTCTATTTTTTTTAGTTACCCAGTAAGACTATGTTTTTTTATGTACGCCATCTAACGGCAAAGTTTTATATCGAAAGTAAACAAAAACCCCGTAGTGCCACGTAGATCCTCCCCAATCATAGAGTTAAGCGCAAACAAATCCTTGTTTTTCACCAAAAAGAGTCATATATCACCTCACTCGTGTATGAACTCTGATGAGCGAAAAACCTTTTTTAAACGCCAGAACAAAAAAATAAGCTTTTGCCACAAGAGCTACCCCGGAGCCCGGGGGTCGTCTCGTGACTTTTTTTCCTGAGTTTCAAAGTAAAAAAAAGAAAGTAAAAACTAATTACGATCTTTATTGGCTTTGCCACACCCTTTAGTGCTCTTGTTTTGAGGTGAACGAGACAAGTAGGTAGTAGCACCCCACCCCAGGACCCGCAGCTTCTTCTATACCAGGGTACCCTTTGGCTTTGACCCCTGGGTAGGGGAGGCCCAGTAGTCGGGGCGCCTTTGGGGGCACTTTTTTCTTGTTCTATATTTCTCTCTTTAAAGTGATTTCCTGAGCCTACCCGGAGTTTCCCCGGAACTCCCCTATTCGCTTTTGGGGGTGGGATCTACTTACCGTTTTTGCTAGGCAAGTTTGGCGGTAGGGGAAATGTCCCAAAACATTTAAAAATCAAACCCTCGCTGTGGTACGGAGAACGAACCAGGGTTCCACTGGGGGGGGGGAGAGACGAATAAAGATTTTCTCTCTTAGCTATTGTGTTGGGTTTATACCAAAAGTTAAAGCCTTTTTCCCTTTAGGCAAAAATTTTTAGAAAAAGGGGGCGGGCCTGGGCCCATACCCCGGGTGAATGTACCGGCTCCCCCCTTTTCCCCCCAAGGGGGAGGGGCGACTCATGACCACTCAAGACAAAAAATCGACCCTGAAAAACGGAACCCCCCCTAACGACAAAACGAGAGACCCCTTTAAATCCCAATGAGAAGTGAGGTTCGCGAATGTAAAATGGTGAATGAAAAAATCGCTTTTTAACGTGAACCCTTTTATCATCAAAAAAAGGGCCCCCCGATGGTCAATGGGCGGCGATTTTTATTTTGTCAAAAATTTTTGAGAGGGAAACCTCCCTTTTTAAAAATCAAACAACCCCGATTAAGGGTTTTTAAGTGACGCAAAATTTTATGATCTTCGAGTTAAAGTAACTATCCCATTGGCCAAAAACCCGAAGGGAGTAATCTTTAAGGGGTTTGAGGACGATGGAAGAAAGTGAAATTTTTTAAAACATGAAGGACCAAGACGTAGGGGACGTTCATTGTATGCCAAAAAGGACGGGGAAAGTGCGCGAAAAAAGGGCTGTGTTTCTGACCTTTTCTTTGAATAAAATTTCCCGAATATGTCAAGTCGGTTAGAAAAAAATGTTCAAGTAAACCCTTTTGTCCAAAAGCCAAGCATTGTAATAGATGCCAAAATTTGGACACACCTCATTAAGAGCATTGATAAAAATTCAATAAATTTTTTTGCCGCAAATGTGCTGAAGCCCATGACACCATCACTTGTATCCCCAAACTCCAAAGTGCTAATGTGGAGGTCCCCATAGTAGGATTTGCTGGTGCAACATCCTGAGAAGGAGACTGAGGGGCATTGAATTTTGAGGAAGCAGAAGTTGGGATATGAACTAAAGGAAAGTGGAAAGTTTGAAACAAATGATACTTCCTATGCTGAAGCAGTAATAAAGTCACCCTATGAAGTAATTCAGTAACGCTTGCACCAAGGGTAAGGAAATGCTGAACTCAAACAAAACGGTTAAAGAATTTAAAAATTAAAGTAAAATTTTACCAAATGGTGATCAAATGACGCATAACCCAGTCAAAAAAATCATAAGGAGGATGATACCCAATCCAGTCGGAGCGCACCTTCCCGTCGGGTACCTGGAGGACTTGTCTGGCTCGGATCGGCTTTGTGAGAGAAACAGTCGCAATCTGTCAGTCGTCTCCCCCCAGGAGTTGCAGGGGGAAAGGAGGCTTCTGTCTCCAAAAACCCTCCCCAGGGGGGGTCCCCGGGAAGCAGGGAGAGGAGGCGTTTTCCCTCCCAAAAAAAAGAAAAAAAACTGTTGGACAAGGGGACTTCCCAAACCCATAAAAGTAATCTTCGCGCGCCATTAACAATGGAACTGTCGAAGTTTAGACTAAAGTAAAGACCCTTAAATTATTAGCCTCGTCCTATGCTCCCATATTTAGTTTTCCAAAAAACGCATTTTAAAACACTGTGTTTACGAGGTCGTTTCGTGAGGAAAATACCATTTAGTCGGAAGGAGTGAGGGTAGGGGTGGAGGGGGATTTGCCATTACATCACCAAAGCCTCCCTTTTAAGAAGTGACTCTTTATTTTACTTTGGAGTTGTCGATGCAAAGTAAAAATTAATTTGGGAAGTATCGGCTAATGTCACTTTATTGTCCCCCCGATGCAGGATAGCCTATGATGAGCTCTTGCTTTCAGGAAAAAGTTTCCCCAAAAATAAAGTAATTTTAGCTGATTTTTTAAGCTCATCATACTTATGGGGGGCCCGCGAGTGGATGGTAAGGGAGCAAGTAGTTAAGTTTATTTAAAGAGTCTGTTTAGCCTTCTGAATGAGGTAGTCCGACGCGGGGGGGGAAATACCCGGGAATTTGAGCTTTTTTGGGGCTTATCAGGTTCTTCACAATAGCAGCCCAAATGCTGTGGCACCCTGGGGCGACTGTTGGGAAGCGATCATCTTTTCCCATTTTGATTTAAAAATTCATGCGACACAGTGAGAACGCCTTTAGCGCCTAAATTTAAGTAAAAGAGCAGGAGGGTCGCTTACAAGGGGCGTCAAGCTCGAATTTGTGGGAGAAAAAAATTTTATGATAAAATAAACAATATTCAGAAATTTGATTTTTAGAAGAGCATTTCATCCATTCCCAAAACTTTGCAGATGGTTTTTAAGCAAAAGAGCCATGGGGACACAGATTGCCCCAGGGGCCCGCTGTGCCGACGCAATAAGGCACAGGCTTTTCAAAAAAAAACTCACTAATGAGAACTTTTTCAATTACAAACAAGAAGAGCTAGGGGTCGTAGAAATAAAACAAGCAAAAAGAGATCCTGGCGGGGCTTTGTCTCTACAATAAACAGCAACACCAAAAACAGAGGTTTTTTCCCCCTATCAATAAAACAATAAGAAAAAATATCTTTTAAAAAACAATAAAAACATGAAGAGGGCAATTTAAATTTGATTCACCTAGAGACATTTTAATGCATCGCAGGCAGTTTTCCCCATAAAGCAGCTTGGCTAATACCCTCCACCTCCGACCCTCAAGGAAAGGGTGGGCTGCAAAACCCAATCACTTTGCCACAGGAGATGACTTTTATTTCAATAAAGATTAACAATGGGTGAGTTGTCCCAGCCCTAGAAGCCTGAGAGGGAAAATCCAGGCCCGAGAGATTCGATATGAGATGAGAAGCATTTAATCATGAGACATGATTAAGTTGCTAGAAGGTACAATGAAATTGGAAAAGTCACACTTTTCCAAAAACAGGCACTTTGCCCAAATATTCCCATATTGAAAAGGGGGGGGTAATCCAGACTTGCCATTATACCCCCCCTTTCAAGGTCATGGAACGAATTGTTAAAAAAGGGCTATGCATTTTTTTAAAATTTTTAGAATTTTCTAGTTTACGAGCGTGCGGCTTCCCCAAAGGGGCGCCAAACTTCGATCGTAGTAAAGCGGACAGCAATTCAAGAGGCCCTTGCCAAAAAAGATTTTTTTTATTTTTAGTATTTTTAAAATGAAAAAAAGCCTACGCATGAATGGCGATATGGCCCACTCAGAAAAAATTTTTGCTTTGGAACGTGGAAACTTTCCTTGTTTTATTTAAAAAATTTTATTCGACAGAACGTTTCTGTCAAAATTTTTTTCCCCAATGTCACTTTTTTGGACATTTTTGTCCAGGGAAAAGGGGTCCCACAAGGGAAATGTCTTGTCACAAATATTCTTGTTGATCAATGAATCTACCAGTCCTCCTCGGAATTTAAATATCACTGTCGTGGATTTTGCTTATGGCATTCCCGCAAAAATGCAGAATTTCAGCAAAACGCATCCAATTGGCACTGATATGATATAACTGGGGCCTCCCGTGGGTTTTAAGTTTTCCATTTGAAAGAGTATTGGGGAATCTTTTTTACGTAGGAGAAAGCCGAAAAAATAGGCTAAATCGAAACCACCCCAATACCTATTCAAAATTCTGTTTTGGGTACTTTTTGATAGTAGACCAATTGGAAAGACACATTGGTCAGTTAAAGAAAAATGTCAAAAGCACTAAATTATTAAAGTGCATTTTTGGAACAAAAGGGGAGCTGAAGACAGCTTTGCTAATGGGATATAAAAACCCCGATTAGGTCAAAGTGATTTTGGGGCAATGTGTTGGTTCGGATCGAGAACAAGTTTTAAGGTTTTTTGGAGTGGCAGAAAGCTGTTTGCGTGTGTGTCTTTGGAGCCCCGAAGTGACTCGGATGAGCTTTGGGTGGGGTCCGGAGTACCCCCCTCGATCAGACGCGGCCCGTTAGCTCGGAGCATGCCGCAAAGGTGGCCCAGCCCCCAGCCACCCTAATGGCAAAGTGGGATTAGGCCCTTGCCACGAGACTCCCCGACCCCGTCGAGAAATCGGTATGATTCTCTACAACGATCCCGGGTTTATTCAAAAAATAGCGCCATGGGAAATCCCAATTTTTCCTCATGGGAAACTTTGGGTTCCTACCCAAAGGGCCCTGGCGCCGGGGGGGGGTAGCCAGAGGTTAGAGAGATCCCCGTTAAACATTCCCTTTTTTTTATATATATACCCAAAGGTCCCAAGACGAAGAGGGGTGGGGCGGTTGATGGTCGATGAATGTGAACTAAAGTTCAGACTGCCGAATCTACATGATCTTTCTGCTGAACTTTTTGCCATTGAAAAACATGATTTTGCACTATCGAGACCACGATAGAATGTAATTTTTTCAGATTCTTAAGTTCACTTAAAGCCATTTTAAAACATTAGAAACCCCCAAAAATGAACTTTTTTGGGTAATATTCGTAAGCTACATGGTGCCAACAAAACAATCAAGCTAATATGGGTACCCGGCCACTCTGGATCCATGGCAAAGAGCAGGCTGACAAATTAGCCGGGTCAACGATGATCTGACCTTTGCATAGTCCGACAGATTCAGGTGTTTTGTGTTCTTTTAAAAACAAAAATACATTGTGGCAAAGTGGGGACCAACCCCCAACCACAAACAAAATAAAAAAAAAAAATAGAACTGTGGGACACAGCCCCCAAGGAAGGAGAGAAGGGGGGAGGTGGTGTTTGGGCCCCCCTTAGGGGCAACAGTTAAGTTAACCACCCACTCCCCTTTTTGAAAAAAGTTTTCCCCCAAGAGTCACAAAATGCAACACATACCTCACCCTTACCCCAAACCTCACAGTCTGTAAGAAATATAAACACACAGACAAAGATTTAAAAAATTTTTTTCCCAAAAGAAAAATATAAATTTTACAATGTTGAATATTATAAAGATGAAAAAATAACGAAAAATAATCACTTTTTTTTAAGGGGGACAAAAAATTTATGAGTTATAAGATTTACAGAATAAATAGGATCCATTGGTTAATAACCTTTGGGCCACAGCGCGGTTTTAGCAAGAAAACAACAAAGAAGAAAAGAAGAAGTCATATGCATGACCCGCAAACTTGGTTTTTTACACGCGAGAAAATGAGTTCTTTCCCACTACCCAAAGGTTTGGGCCCCAGGTTTAAGCAATTTTATGGTAAGCGGGGAAAAATGACTTTTGGAAGAAAATTTCAAGGCGTTTGTATGTTAGAAAATACATTGCGTTTGATAAAAAAGCTCAGAACCCCAGAGGCTATAATCGGAGAACGCCAAAAGGACAATCTACAGTTATCTAAAAGGTTATTAGGGCAGAAGCCCTTTTCATGATAAAAGTGGAGCAAAAGGAGTGTTGAAAGCCTTGGCAGGCTACGAAATATTTCAGAGAGAAACAAACCCAGATTATATGCTTTATGGGGGGGCTTAAAAAAAAAAAGACTGGAAGATGGCAGTGTTTAAGGGGTATCTATCGTCCATGAAAAGATAGTAGCAGCACTAAGAGAGGCAGGTGAGAGTGTTAGTATCGTTCTGGGACAAGTACATGAAAGGATACCCACCTAAGGGACAAAATTTTTTAGATGTGGTAATTTAACGCGAACCTCCATATGAATACATTGGATTTAAAGACGCTTTATTAAGTCATGAAGATCGCCTCAGAGAAAATTTTGAACAGAAAAAGCAATGGTTCCCCTGGGAAAAACACAGTAAACAGAAGAGAGCTTTAAATGCGGGAACCAGGCCATTTTGCATTTAAATGCTAAAAGGGGGTGAGTTTAAAAGAGTAAACAAACCTCAGAATAATAAGAAATGGTGTGAACTCATCAGTCACGAACTTCAATACTAGTGAATGCAGAGGAAGAACCCAGGAGAGAATAATCAGTAAATTTTGCAAATGACACAAACGAAGAACAAAAATTAGAATACTCTTTCCAGTAACAACTCATCAAGGGTTTCGGGCCTGTTTAAGGGACCCCAGAGTTGTGTGACATTGGAAAACAGAATATTTAAGCTTAGAAACAGAAGAAAAATTTTCTCATGATCGCTCGACAGTGGTTTCCCCTTTACAAAAGAGGTAAAATGAAAACCAAAATTTTTGGGAAATTTTTAAGTCTTTTGTCCCCAAAACCATTACATAGAGTGACAGATGGCCAAAAACGCAAGGAATGTACAAGGAGTTGGGGATGTCAAGGACTGACCCAAAATCAGAAAAGGGACTCAAGAAGT
>NW_023651102.1:0-5739 GCF_015228065.2 Penaeus monodon
ATTTTTTTATTTTAATTAATAGGTTTTTACTGCAAATTTCTCGTTTTTAAAATTTTTTTTAAATTATCTACCGTAAAATAAATAATGATAAAAAAACAATAATGATATTAAATACCTATTATAAAAATTAGTATTATTTCATTTAAATTATATTATTATTATTGTTTTTATTACGTAAATATTTTTTTTTTGGGTAAATTAAAATTTTAAATAATAATAATAAACAATAATTTTATAATAATAATATGTAAAAAAATAATAAAAATAAAAATAAAGTAATAAAATAAAAATAATAATAAGATAATAAAAAATAATAATGATAATAAAAAAATGACAATGTAATTTTATAATAAACAAATATTTTTCTTATTCCATTTTATCATCATTATTGCAAATTTAAAGAATTCTTTAATTATTATCATTTTACCCTAATAATTGCCAAAACATCAATGAAAGGAAAAAAAAGTCATTTGGACTCACTCTCAAAAAAACTATATTTCGCTAATTTTGCCGCTTTTTTCGACTTTTGGGTTTTTTTTTTTTTTTACCTTTTTTATTATATATGGGCACAATTCCTGTTTTTCTCTTAATCATGTTATCATCATTATTAACGTTTATCATCATCAAATCACTTTTTTTATCATTTTTCATCATTATTGTATTATTATATCATATTGTAATTTATTATCATTATTATTGCAAATTTTTGCAGTTTTTAATATAATATTATATAATTAATATTTATATTATTATATAATATATATTAAATTTCAAAAATAAAATAACAATTACAATAATAAAAAGTAATTAAATAATAATAAAATTAACGTTTTTATAATAATTATTTATATCAAATTTTTTTTTAATACGTTATTTCTGTAATTTTTTCTGTAAAAATTATTTTTACAATTTACTACCCGTAAAAAAAAATGATGATAATAAAAAACAAAAATATATTAATAACAATATTTAACAAAATTTTTTTTTAAATTTTATTATTTTTATTGTTTTTTATTACAGTTATATAATTTTTTGGCAAAAAACTAATAGTTTTCGAAAAAAATTAAAAATGAATTAAAAATAAAAATAATAATAATAATAATAAATAATAATAATATAAAATAATGATATAATAAATAATTATAAAAAAAAGATAAAATGTGAATAATATAATAGTAAAAAATTAATAATATTTTGTTATTCAAAATTTTCTTTTTTCTCCTTTTATCATCATTATTATCATCTTAAAAAATTCGGTAATTAATTCATTATTACCCTAATAATTTCCAGAATTTATCAAATGAATGGAAAAAAAGTCATTTTGGACTCTATCTCAAAAACTATATTTTTACTAATTTTACTGCTCTTTCGACTTTTGGATTTTTTTTTTTTACCTTTTTATCAATATTGGGCCAAATCCCGTTATATCACATTATTTTCATGATTATCACATTATTATCGTTATCATCATCTTATCATCATCATATTCCCTTATCATCATTACGTAATTTTTTTCATCATTTTTGCAATTTTTTTCATTATTATTGCTTATTCGTTATAAAATATATTTTTAAACTAACTAAAAAACTACAAAAATTATAGTATAAAATAATAATACAATGATAAAAGTTTTTTTAATAATTATTTATATCTTTTTTAATTAATATCGTTATTACTGTAAATTTTACTGTTTAATAAACTTTTTTCAAATTTTTAATACCCCTAAAAAAAATAATAAGGATAATAAAAAAATAATAAAATTTAAAAACAATATCATAACAAATTTTTTATTATTATTATACTTTTTATTATTATTATTTTTTATTTTTTCAAAAAACATAATTGAATAATAATAAAAATAAAATAATGATAATAATAATTTAAAATAATAAAAAATGATAATGATAATAATAATAAAAATTAATAATAATGAAATAATATAAAAATGATAAAGATTAATAAAGGCATAATTTTAAAAATCTTAAAAGTTTCCCCAAATTTTCTTTTTTCTCACTTTTATCATCTTTTTGTCAGATTAAAAAATTATTTAATTATTTCAATTTTTCCTAATAATTTCCGAAACACAATGAATGGAAACGTCTTTTGGAAATTTTCCTCAAAAAGGGATATTTCGCTAGATTTTGCCGCTTTTTCGCTTTTTGGGTTTTTAAATTTTTTTCCTTTTTTTTTTTAATATGGCACAATTTTTGTTATTATCATAATTATTATCATATTATCATATTTTTCATCGTTATCACCCTCATTTTTTTCATTATCTCATTTTGTAATTATTTTCATCATTATTCAATTTTATCATTATTATTTCTTTTATTGCGTTATAAAATTATTTTTTAAAACTTACAAAACACAACTAAAATATATAGTAAAACAATAAAAATAACAATAAAAACGTTTTTATAATAATGATTTATATCTTATTTTAATTGTTATCGTTTTACTGTAATTATTACTGTTATAATAATTATTTTTACATTTCCCGTAAAAAAAATTTAATTATAAAAATGACAATTAATATTAATAAAAACAAAAACATTTTATTTTATTTTATGCTTGTTATTATTTTATTGTTATTATTAAGCTTAATACTTATTTGGAAATAATACTAATTTAAAAGTAATAAAATGTATAATAATAAATGAAAAATAAAATAAAAATAATAATATTTAATATTTTAATTTATTATTATTTTATTTTATTATTATTATCATTATTATTATTATTATATTTTTTATTTTAAATTTATTGTATTATTGCCAATAATGTTTTTAAACTGTAATATAAAAATAATAAAAAAAAACAAAATAAAAATAAAAATAATTGTTAATATTGTTTTTAAATATTATTATTGTCATTATTAAAATTATAATTATTTTTACTGGTATAATGAATTTAAAAATAATTATTATAACATTAATAATTAAGTAAAAGATATAATTAAATAATGATATAAATCATTATTAAAAACGTTATTATTGTTATTTTTTGTTATTTCTATTTTTTTGTTTGTTGTTTTATAGTTGAAAATATATATTATAAAATGCAAATTTCAATAATAATGAAATAATTTCAATAATGATATAATATTTCTAATATGATATGATAATAAAGTGATATAACGATGATAAGATGAAATCGATAATAATTTTGAAAACAGGAATTTGTCCCTATAAATAAAAAAAAGGTAAAAATTAAAATCCGAAAAATCGAAAAAGCGGAAAATCTAGCGAAATATGCCTTTTGAAGTAATTTCCCAAAAAACGTTTTTCCTTCATTTGTGACTGTAAATTTTTGGGTATAATATAATAATTAACATTTCTATTAAACATGACAATAAGTGATAAAGTGAAAAAAAATTTTGGGTAACATTTATGTTTTTAAAATTTTTGCCATTTTATTATCATTTTCATTTTTATCTTATTATCTTATTATTATTATTATTTTATTATTTTCATTATCATTATTTTTATTTTCGCTAAAATCATTATTATTATTATTATTATTATTATTATTACTTCAATTATTAGTATTATTGACAAATAACAATAATAATAATAATAAGTATAATAATACTAATAATAATTGTTATGATATTGTTATTAATATTATTATGTTATTATTATCCTTATTATTATTTTTACTGGTATTATAATTGTAAAATGATTATTATAACAGTAATAATTACAGTAATAACGATATAATTAAATAATGATATAAATAATTATTATCAAAACGTTATCATTGTTATTATTATTTTTATTACTATAATTATTGTAGTTCTTATTAGTATAGTTTATAAAAATATATATTATAACTGCAATAATTGCATAATAATGATAAAAATTGCAATAATGATGATAATAATTACGATAATGATGATAGATGATGATGATGATGATAATGATGATGATAACGATAATAATGATGATAATCATGATAATAATGATGATAATACAGGATTTGTGTCCATATATGATAAAAAAGGTAAAGAAAAAAAATCCAAAAGTCGAAAGAGCAGTAAATCTAGTGAAATATAGCATTTTGAGAGTAGAGTCCAAAATGACGTTTTTTTCCATTCATTTGATGATTCTGGCAATTATTAGGGTATAATGATATTAATTACCAGAATTCTATTAAGCATGATATAATGATGATAAAGTGAGAATAAAGAGAATTTGAATAACATTAGATGATTATTAATATTTTTACTATTATCATTATTATCATCATTATTATCTTTTTTATTATAATTATTATTATTATCATCATTATCATTATTATTATTATTATTATTATTATTATTATTATTATTATTATTATTATTAATATCATTATTGTTATTATTTGTTTTTCGTTAACTATTAGTATTATTGCCAAAAATATATTATAACTGTAATAATAACAATATAATAATAAAGTATAATAATATATATTAATTGTTATAATATTGTTATTAATATTATTATTGTTATTATTATCATCATTTTTTTTTACTGGTAGTATAATTGTAAAATAATTATTATAACAGTAATATTACAGTAATAACGATATTATTAAAATATTGATATAATAATTATTATAAAAACGTTATTATTGTTATTATTATTGTAATTACTATTATTATTGTACTTGTTATTATTATAGTTGTAATATATATATATATATATATATATATATATATTATATATATATATATATATATATATATTATAACTGCAATAATTGCAATAATAATGATAATAATTACAATATATGATAATAATATCAATAATGATGATATAATGATGATATGATGATATTGATGATGATAACGTTAATAATGATGATAATCATGATAATAATGATGATAATAACAGGAATTGTGTCCATATATAATAAAAAAGGTAAAGAAAAAAATCCCAAAAGTCGAAAAAGCGGCAAAATCTAGCGAAATATAGTCATTTTGAGAGTAGAGTCCAAATGACGTTTTTTTCCATTCATTTGATGATTCTGGCAATTATTAGGGTAATAATGATAATATTACAAGAATTCTATTATCATGACAATAATGATGAAAATTGAGAATAAAGAGAATATTTGATGATTATTAATATTATTACTATTGTCATTATTATTATCATTATTATTATTATTATCATTATTATTATTATTATTATTATTATCATTATTATAATAATAATACTAATTGTTATAATATTTTATTAATATCATTATTGTTATTATTATCATTATTATTATTTTTACTGGTAGTATAATTATAAAAATAATTATTATAACAGTAGTAATTGCAGTAATAACGATATTAATTAAAATAATGATTTAAATAATTATTATAAAAAAGTTATTATTGTTATTATTATCGTTATTACTGTTATTATTGTAGTTGCTATTAGTATAGTTGTAGAGATATATATTATAACTGCAATAATTGTAATAATGATGATAATAATTGCAATAATGATGATAATGATGATGATAATGGTGATAATGATGATGATAATGATGATAATGATGATGATAACGATAATAATGATGATGATTGTAGCGGGGTGTAGACCCAGTAGACTTCAATGTGTCTGGTTGAGTTCGGGCTCAACCGAGAATATAGATTTTTATCAGGGAAAGATTCGTCTGCAGTGAACAGATGTAAGATTCCAGGCCTACCACCCATAGTAGTTCGGAACCGTGTGTGTTGTGTATGGGGGTGTGGAAGGTGATGGG
>NW_023651103.1:2500-5738 GCF_015228065.2 Penaeus monodon
CATATTTACACGCACACACACACACACACACACACACACACACACACACACACACACACACACACACACATATATACATACAAACATACACACACACATACATACATACATACATATACACACAACCGCTAGGAATTTGATAAAAGCTGCGCCACGATAACTTACATAATCACGCCCAACTATTGTAGTCCCTTACCTCATTACTTATATAATCAAATCGTGTCCACAAGAGATATAATCTAAATCAGTGGTTCTCAACGTGGCTGCTAGCGAACCTCTTGAGAACGTTGGTTTGTTGCAAGGAGGTGTTGCAGTGACTTTAGCTGTTTGAGCATCTAGGGGAATAGCTCTGGAGATTCCTTAAATATCTATGTTTTTGAATAATAGATATTTGGTTGTATTTGCTTGCGAACATAAAAAAAAAAAAACAGTGTTAGGTGTTTATTGACTGTAAACTTCGCTAAACATTTCTTTTATACAAGGTAGTCACTGTTATATGGCGTGATCCAATGTTGTTTTTCTCGTCCGTTGTTTTCGACGTAGACAATCTTAATCAATTATGTTTGTATTTTCTAAGGTAAAGGAATAGCCTCTCTTGTATCGAAGTTACTTGCATTTTTTTTTTTTTTTTTGTCAGTTAGACATGTCATATGAATCTCAAAATATGAAAAATATTCGTCTCTGTTAGTTTATGGAAAATATTGTGTTCATGTGTTTTGGATTAGTTTATTAAAAAAATACATGTTATCTCTCTCTCTATATATATATATTTATCTATTTATCTATCTCTCACTCTCCCCCTCTCTCTCTCATCTAGTAAGTGTGATTTTGCGTAGGATTATATATTTGTATGTTGTGTATCATACTGCATTGTACTTTAAAATATATATTGTTACTGAAGAGGCTGATAACAGGTTAGACTTTTTTCTTTCTTTTTTTTAATCCAAAGAAAGTTAAACATTGTAATATCAAGAGAAGCTGAATGTTTATTTTTAGTTAATAATATGACAAGTAAGTAGCAAGTAACAAGTATGCTTTAACAACAGGGCTCGTTGACATTTTATGTATTAAACAACATTAGCATATAACGTCTAAAGAAAAAGGATGACAGAGCTAATCTCAGTTATATGATTATAATCGATATATCCAACATCCGTTTAATGGAAAATCAGATCTAAAATCCAAAGAAACTACTACTACACAGAAACGCGCACACACACAGACACACACACACAGACACACACACACACACACACACACACACACCACAACATGCACACACACACACACACCACACAACAACACACACACACAGAAAGAGCTCTCTCTCTCTCTCTCTCTCTCTCTCTCTCTCTCTCTCTCTCTCTCTCTCTCTCTCTCTCTCTCTCTCTCTCTCTCTCTCTCTCTCTCTCTGTGTGTTTGAGGTGTGTGTGTGTGTGCATGTGTATGTGTGTGTGTGTGTGTGTGTGTGTGTGTGTGTGTGTGTGTGTGTGTGTGTGTGTGTGTGTGTGTGTGTGTGCATATATATGTAGATATATGTATGTATATTATGTGTAGATATAAATACACACACAGACACAATTATATATATATATATATATATATATATATATATATATATATAATATATATATATATATATATATAAATGTAGGTATATACATACATACCTGTATATATATTTGATTTATAAGAAAATATCATATACAACTTTGAAATCCGGAAAAGAGGTGTGAAAGGTATAAGAAAGGTTAAGTCAAATTATATCAAAATCATCATGTTTAGTTAACATTTGATAACAATGCAAACACACGTTGCCTAACAAAATGTCTTATCTAACAAATAACAAAATCGCCTTTGATATTTAACGTCATATATACATTTCCTACTTGTCTGCATCGAAAATGCATATACTGCAAAGTTTACGAAGCCATAAAACTTCATCGAAAATGCAAATAATCTATTTTACATGGTAAAAGCTCTGTACATTGTCAGGAAGCCCATCAATAAAAGTGACTGAAAGTGGAATCAACACAAACATTGGAGAGAGAGAGAGAAGAAGGTGAGAGAGAGAGAGAGAGAGAGAGAGAGAGAGAGAGAGAGGAGAGAGAGAGAGAGAGGGAGAGAGAGAGAGAGAGAGAGAGAGAAAGGAGTGGGAGAGCGAGAGATTTCAATTATATATGTGTGTGTATATATATATATATATATATATATATATATATATATATATATATATATATATATATACATATAAATATATATGTATATATATGTACATATATATATATATATACATATATACATATGTGTATATATATATTTATATACACATAGATGTATAAATTTATACATATATATGTATATATATATATATATATATATAAAGGCCGCGGTGGCCGAGTGGTTAGAGTTTCGGACCCAAGACTGGCACGACGGCAATCTGAGTTCGAGGGTTCGAGTCACTGGACGGCGCGTTGTTCCCTTGGGCAAGGAACATCATCTCGATTGCCTACCTAGCCACTGGGTGGGCAAGCCAGCCTAAGTCAGTGCTGGTCCCAGGCCCGGATAAATAGAGAAAATTATTACCTAAAAGGTAACACCGGCACTCTCCATGGAAAGGAACTGGGGACCCTACCACGTACTCACTCCAAGAGCATCACAACATGAATTCTACAATTAAGTATCATGCTGTGACCACGGAGGCTCAAACATGAACCTACCATTATGTCCTAGGTAAGACAATAAACTGCACCCTGGGGTTCCCTTGAACAAGGATAGTACCCTATTATCTCCCTATGCCAGGGTTGCGGTGAAGCTGTCGGTAGCAGGGCAGTGGATATCTGGTGAAAACACCTTCGGTTCTACTGATTACTGGTTTCACCAAACAATATGTCTGGTGTATTACAGTGTAACTGTTTCAAAGCGGCAGAGATAGTTCCTCCTAGTTAGTTGGAGACTGCGAGTTGAGAAGGAGCCTGGGGGATTCCACTCAACTTTTCTTTTCTCCTGACAAACCTCTACACCAATGATTAAATACAGAAATGATAATTCATACCACATCGCCCGTCGCGTGGGTTATCAAGGGGCGCGTTATTCAGTGGGCAACCAGGTTGACAATGTTAAATATGCATCTGGAAGACAAAGAAAACATGTCCGTGGAACGTAAGGAAAATGAAAGAGATGGGTAAATTACATACTGTCTGTAATGAAATGGATAGATACAACATTCAAATATGGA
>NW_023651104.1:0-2500 GCF_015228065.2 Penaeus monodon
TGGTATAAAAAAAAATTTTTTGGGGAAATCTAAAATATGCAATGAGAATAAAAAATTAAATTTATAAATTTTTTTATTATTATTAATTATAAAATTTTTATATTATAATAAAATAATTATTATATTAATTTTATATTAAAATTTTTATATTTTATTATATTATTATTATATTAAATTTATTTATTTGTTATTATATAAATTAAAAATAATTATTATAAAATTAATATTGATATAATTAATTAATATATATAAATTATATTTTAATGTTAATTTAAAAAATTTTATTAATATTATTATGTTTGGTTATTTTATAAAAATATATATTTAATAATTTCAATAATAATATAAATTTAATGATGATAATAATTGCAAATTGATATAATGAAAAATAAAAATAAAAATGATGATTAAGATAAAATTAATAAAGATATGATAAGATAAAAGGAAAATTTGATAATATAATAAAAATGGTATAAAAAAAATTCCAAAATCAAAAGCGGAAAAACTAAATATAGCTTTTGAGAGTATACTCCAAAATGACTTTTTTTATTTCTTTGGGGATTTCGGCATTTTAGGGTAAAATTAAATAATTTTTTTTATCAACAATAGGGGAAAAAGGAAATAAAAAATTTGATAACATAAAAATTATTAAATTTATAATATTATTATTATTATTATTATTATTATTATATTCTTATTATTATTATTATTATTATTATTATTATTATTAATTATTTATTATTATCATTATTATATTATTACTATTATCTGAATTAGTAGTATTATTTGCCAAAAATCTATTATATCTGTAATAATAACAATAATAATAATTAGTATAAGTATAATATAAATAATGCTAGTGGTTATAATATTGTTATTAGTATTATTTACTTGTTATTTATCATCATTATTATTATTTGTACTTGTAGTTAATTGCAAAAATAATTTTATTATTAATAGTAATAATTACAGTAATAACGATACTATTAAGATAATGATATTAATGTAATTATAACATCGTTATTATTGTTATTATTCATTGTTATTCTCTATTATTATTGTTGTGGTTATTAGTATTATTGCAAAAATATATTACTACAACTCCAATAATTGCATAATAACGATAACATTGCAATAATCATGATAATAATTACACTAATGATGATATGTTATGATAATGATGATACTGATGATAATGATGATGATAACGATAATAATGATGGAAAAAAAAAATAATCATGATAATGATGATGATATAACAGGAATTGTGTCCATATATGATATAAAAAAATATATAAGAAAACATTCCCAAAAGTCGAAAAGCGGCAAATCTAGTGCGTGAATAATAGCCTTTTGAGAGTATACTCCAATGACGTTGTTTCGTTTTTCTTTGTTGTTTCGGCAATTATTAGGGTAATAATGATAATAATTCCAGAATTTCGTATTAAATTATATCCTAATGATGATAAAGTGAGAATACAGAGTTTTGATGACATTTGAATATTATTAAAATTATTATTATTATTATTATTTATTATTATTATTATTATTTTTATTATTAATTCTTATTACTATTATCTGTAATTATTTAGTATTATTGCCAAAAAAATCTATTCTATCTGTAAATAATACAATAATAATAATCAGTATAAGATAATAATATAATGCTAGTGGTTATAATATTGTTATTAGTATTATTAGTGTTATTATCATCTTAATTTTATTTGTACTGGTAGTATAATTGCAAAATAATTATCATAACATTAATAATTACAGTAATACGTATACTAATTAAGATAATGATATAAATATAATTATTAAAATCGGTTATTATTGTATTATTATTGTTATACTATTATTATTGTTGTGGTTATTAGTATTTTGCAAAAATATATACGATACTCCAATAATTTGCAATAATAATGATAAAATTGAAATAATGATGATAATAATTGCAATAATGATGATAATGATATGATATGGGATGATATGATGATAATGATGATGATAACGATATAATGATGATATCATGATAATGATGATGATACTACAGGACTTGTGTCCAATAATCATATAAAAAGGTATAAGAACAACATTCCCAAAAGTCGAAAAAGCGGGCAAAATCTAGCGAAATATAGCCTTTTGGAGAGTATACTCCAAATTACGTTTTTGTTCGATTTCTTGGTGATTTTCGGCAATTATTAGGTAATAATGGATAAGTTACGCAGAATTGCATTATCATAAAATACGTGATGATAAAGTGAGAATAAAGAGAATTTTGATAACATTTGAATATTATTAAATTAATTATTATATTATTATATTATTATTATTATTATTATTATTATTATTATTATTAATTATTATTATTACTATTATCTTAATTATTAGTATTATTGCAAAAATCTATTATATCTGTAATCATACAAATAATATAATAAGTATAATAATTATAAGTATACTATAATAATGCTATGGTTATAATTTTGTTATTAGTATA
>NW_023651105.1:0-5738 GCF_015228065.2 Penaeus monodon
TCCCCATTTTTAAATATTGTCATGATTTAAAAGAATTCTGGGAATTATTTCTTATTACCCTAATAATGCAAATTTTGAAATGAATGGAAAAACGTCATTTTGGAGTCTACTCTGAAGGGCTATAATTTCGCTAGATTTTGCCGCTTTTTCTACTTTTCGGATTTTTTTTCTTTTACCTTTTTTTTTTATTATATAATGGACACAATTCCTGCTATTATCACCATTATTATCATGATTATCATCATTATTATCGTTATCATCATCATTATCATCATTATCATCATTATCATCATCATTATCATCATTATTGCAATTATTATCATCATTATTGCAATATTATCATTATTTCAATTAATATCGTTATTACTGTAATTATTACTGTTATAATAATTATTTTTTACAATTATACTACCAGTAAAAATAATAATAATGATAATAATAACAATAATAATATTAATAACAATATTATACAATTAGTATTATTATAATTATACTTATTAATATTATTATTGTTATTATTACAGTTATAATATATTTTTTGGCAATAATACTAATAATTAAAGTAATAATAATAATAATAATAATAATGATATAATAATAATAATAATAATAATAATGATATAAATGATAATATAATGATAATAGTAATAATATTAATAATCATCAAATGTTTCCAAATTCTCTTTATTCTCACTTTTATTATCATTATCGTCATGATTAATAGAATCTGGTAATTATTATCATTATTACCCTAATAATTGCCAGAATCATAAAATGAATGGAAAAAACGTCATTTTGGAGTCTACTCTCAATTTCGCTAGATTTTACCGCTTTTTCGACTTTTGGGATTTTTTTTCTTTTACCTTTTTCTTTATTATATATGGACACAATTCCCGTTATTATCATCATTATTATCATGATTATCATCATTATTATCGTTATCATCATCATTATCATCATTATCATCATCATTATCATCATTATTGCAATATTATCATCATTATTGCAATTATTATCATTATTATTGCAATTATTGCAGTTATAATATATAACTTTATATCTATACTAATAACAACTACAATAATAATAGTAATACCAATAATAATATTAATAACAATATTATAACAATTAGTATTATTATAATTATACTTATTATTATTATTATTGTTATTATTATAGTTATAATATATTTTTTGGCAATAATACTAATAATTAAAGTAATAATAATAATAATAATAATAATAATAATAATAATAAAAATAATAATAATGATAATAATAATAATAATGATAATAGTAATAATATTAATAATCATCAAATGTTATCCAAATTCTCTTTATCTTCACTTTTATCATCATTATTGTCATGATTAATAGAATTCTGGTAATTATTATCATTATTACCTAATAATTGCCAGAATCATCAATGAATGGAAAAAACGTTCATTTTGGAGTCTACTCTCAAAAGGCTATATTTCGCTAGATTTTTGCCGCTTTTTCGACTTTGGTTTTTTTTTTCTTTTACCTTTTTTTATTATATATGGACACAATTCCTGTTATTATCATCATTATTATCATGATTATCATCATTATTATCGTTATCATCATCATTATCATCATTATCATCATCATTATCATCATTATTGCAATTATTATCATCATTATTGCAATTATTATCATTTTATTGCAATTATTGCAGTTATAATATATAATTTTACATCTACAATAATAATAGTAATGACAATAATAATAACAATAATAACGTTTTTATAATCATTATTTATATCATTATTTCAATTAATATCGTTATTACTGTAATTATTACTGTTATAATAATTATTTTTACAATTATACTACCAGTAAAATAATAATAATGATAATAATAACAATAATAATATTAATAACAATATTATAACAATTAGTATTATTATAATTATACTTATTATTATAATTATTGTTATTATTACAGTTATAATATAATTTTTGGCAATAATACTAATAATTAAAGTGATAATAATAATAATAATAATAATAATAACAATAATAATAATAATAATAATAATAATAATAAAATAATAATAATAATAATAATAATAATAATAATAATGATATTAATGATAATAATAATGATAATAGTAATAATATTAATAATCATCAAATGTTATCCAAATTCTCTTTATTCTCACTTTTATCATCATTATTGTCATGATTAATAGAATTCTGGTAATTATTATCATTATCACCCTAATAATTGCCAGAATCATCAAATGAATGGAAAAAACGTCTTTTTGGAGTCTACTCTCAAAAGGCTATATTTCGCTAGATTTTGCCGCTTTTTCGACTTTTGAGTTTTTTTTCTTTTACCTTTTTTATTATATATGGACACAATTCCTGTTATTATCAACCTTATAATCATGATTATCATCATTATTATCGTTATCATCATCATTATCATCATTATCATCATTATCATCATCATTATCATCATTATTGCAATTATTATCATCATTATTGCAATTATTATCATTATTATTATATAATTTTACATCTATACTAATAACAACTACAATAATAATAGTAATAACAATAATAATAACAATAATAACGTTTTTATAATCATTATTTTTATCATTATTCAATTAATATCGTTATTACTGTTATGATAATTATTTTTACAATTATACTAGCAGTAAAAATAATAATAATGATAATAATAACAATAATAATATTAATAACAATATTATAACAATTAGTATTATTATAATTATACTTATTATTATTATTATTGTTATTATTACAGTTATAATATATTTTTTGGCATAATACTAATAATAAAGTAATAATAATAATAATAATAATATGATAATAATAATAATAATAATAATAATAATAATAATAAAATAATAATGATATAATAATGATAATACTATAGTATTAATAATCATCAAATGTTATCCAAATTCTCTTTACTCCTCACTTTTATCATCATTATTGTCATGATTAATAGAATTCTGGTAATTATTATCATTATTACCTTAATAATTGCCAGAATCAGAAAATGAATGGAAAAAACGTCATTTTGGAGTCTACTCTCAAAATTCTATATTTAGCTAGATTTTGCCGCTTTTGCGACTTTTGGGATTTTTTTTCTTTTACCTTTTTTTTATTATATATGACACAATTCCTGTTATTATCATCATTATTATCATGATTATCATCATTATTATCGTTATCATCATCATTATCATCATTATCATCATTATCATCATCATTATCATCATTATTGCAATTATTATCATCATTTTTGATATCATTATCATTATTATTGCAATTAGTGCAGTTATAATATATAATTTTACATCTATACTAATACAACTACAATATAATAGTAAAACAATAATAATAACAATAATAACGTTTTTATAATCATTATTTATATCATTATTTCAATTAATATCGTTATTACTGTAATTATTACTGTTATAATAATTATTTTTTACAATTATACTAACAGTAAAAATAATAATAATGATAATATAACAATAATAATTTTATAACAATATTATAACAATTCGTATTATTATAATTATACTTATTATTATTATTATTGTTATTATTACTTTATAATATATTTTTTGGCAATAATACTAATAATTAAAGTAGTAGTAGTAATAATAATAATAATAATAATAATAATAATAATAATAATAATAATTATAATAATAATAATAATAATAACAATAATATTAATGATAATAATGATAATTATTGTCATGATTAATAGAATTCTGGTAATTATTATCATTATTACTCTAATAATTGCCAGAATCATCAAATGAATGGAAAAAACGTCATTTTGGAGTCTACTCTCAAAAGGCTATATTTCGCTAGATTTTGCCGCTTTTTTCAAATTTTGGGATTTTTTTTCTTTTACCTTTTTTTTATAATATAATGACACAATTCCTGTTATTATCATCATTATTATCATGATTATCATCATTATTATCGTTATCATCATCATTATCATCATTATCATCATCATTATCATCATTATTGCAATTATTATCATCATTTTTGCAATCATTATCATTATTATTGCAATTAGTGCAGTTATAATATATAATTTTACATCTATACTAATAATAACTACAATAATAATAGTAATAACAATAATAATAACAATAATAACGTTTTTATAATCATTATTTATATCATTATTTCAATTAATATCGTTATTACTGTAATTATTACTGTTATAATAATTATTTTTACAATTATACTACTAGTAACAATAATAATAATGATAATAATAATAATAATAATATTAATAACAATATTATAACAATTAGTATTATTATATTATACTAATTATTATTATTATTGTTATTATTACAGTTATAATATATTTTTTGGCAATAATACAAATAATTAAAGTTAATAATATAATACTAATAATAATAATAATAAGAATATAATAATGATAATACTGATAATAATAATGAAAATAATAATAATCATCAATTTTATCGAATTTTCTTTATTCTCACTTTTATCATCATTATTGTCATGATTAATAGAATTCTGGTAATTATTCTCATTATTACCCTAATAATTCCCAGAATCATCAAATGAATGGAAAAAAACGTTATTTTGGAGTCTACTCCTCAAAGTCTATATTTCGCTAGATTTTGCCGCTTTTTCGACTATTGGATTTTTTCTTTTACCTTTTTTTTATTATATATAGGCACAATTCCTGTTATTATCATCATTATTAACATGAATTATCATCATTATTATCGTTTTCATAATCATTATCATCATTATCATCATCATTATCATCATTATTGCAATTATTATCATCATTATTGCAATTATTATTATTATTATTGCAATTATTGCAGTTATAATATATAATTTTACATCTATACTAATAATAACTACAATAATAATAGTAATAACAATAATAATAACAATAATAACGTTTTTTGTAATCATTATTTATATCATTATTTCAATTAATATCGTTATTACTGTAATTATTACTGTTATAATTATTATTTTTACAAATTTTACTACCAGTAAAAATAATAATAATGATAATAATACACAATAATATATAACAACAATATTATAACAATTAGTATTATAATAATTATACTTATTATTATTATTATTGTTATTTTACAGTTATAAATATATTTTTTGGCAATAATACTAATAATAAAAATAATAATAAAAATAATAAATAATAATAATAATAATAATAATAATAATAATAATAATGATAATAATGATAATAATAAAGATAATAGTAAAAATATTAATAGTCATCAAACGTTATCCAAATTCTCTTCTTTCTCACTTTTATCATCATTATTGTCATGATTAATAGAATTCTGGTAATTATTATCATTATTACCCTAATAATTGCCAGAATCATCAAATGGATGGAAAAAACGTCATTTTGGAGTCTTTTCTCAAAAGGCTATATTTCGCTAGATTTTGCCGCTTTTTCGACTTTTGGGATTTTTTTTCTTTTACCTTTTTTATTATATATGGACACAATTCTGTATTATCATCATTTTTATCATGATTATCATCATTATTATCGTTATCATCATCATTATCATCATTACATCTTATCTATAATTTCATCATTATTGCAATATTATCACCCTTATTGCAATTATTTTCATTATTATTGCAATTGTTGCAGTTTTTTTTTTTTTTTTTATATTA
>NW_023651106.1:0-5738 GCF_015228065.2 Penaeus monodon
AAAAAAGGTCACAATGAATATTCTAAACATGGACGAAATATCACGTTTCTTACAATTACAGTCTCTGAAGTAAGAGAGCAGAGCTGATATTTTTCATCGATCTATTCATTTGTTCAGAAGAGAAGGTAAAACTCATCACAGGAGCAATATATATATAATTGAATTATCAGTCAGAAAAACGTGTTTTACGATGTATTTCTTTATTTTCATTTTTTTTTTCTGTGTTTATTTTGCAGTGTTCTGTATCGACGGTCTGCCCTAGTGATACACTGGGATATTCAACCGGTGTTTAAAGTGATTAAAAGATAAGAAAAAGAAAAAAAGAAAAAGAAATATATATATATATATATATATATATAATATATATATATATACTCATTAATATATATATACATATATATATATATGTATATCTATATATATGTTATACCAAATATATATATATATATATATTATATATTAATATATCATATATATATATATTACGGTTGTTGGATAAGAGAGACATTCTTACATTGTCAGCATTCCTTCCCGTTTTCTTTATATAAGTCCCGTTACCCAATGAAATTTAGATTTTTCTAAGCCGGTTTCATGTTTGCGTAATCTGGGGCATCCCGATTTCAGGCGACGAGGCGGTACAGGACTGGGATTCCATACTGTATATTTATGATTGTAATACTAATAGTAATACTGGTAATACCATCACAAAATATCTGTAAATTCGGTGTTATTTTCATATCAGATATGATTTTTTTTTTTCTGCTCCCAAGCTTTTTGTATTTTCCCGTTTTTCCCCTCGTTACCTTTTGTCATGTTGTATCTGGGCATATTTTTTTGTGTGTTTTATGTATAATTTTTCCTTTCTGTCTTCACTGAAATTGAATGAAGAAAGACAAAAAAACGGGAAAGCCCATGTACCTGATAATACCTGGAAGCTCATATCACTTATTTTGGATATCCCCACTGTTTAAGGCCTAAACGGCAGGGGGAGGGCGGGGGCCGGTAGAAAAGATCTTGTAAATAAGCAAGGCTACACTCACTACATTACAACCTAACCTCTTTACCAACATGAATGCGAGTGTATATTCAAAGACACAGAGTAGCAACTGTATTCTGCTGTATTTGTATCATAAGATCTAATATTTCATATTTTTGTTAATGCTGTCTTGTCAGTGGTGTATCTCGGTCAGTAATCTCGTAATCTTGCAGGTAATATTTGTATTTTATTGCATACCGTTTCATATTTTACCGTTACTTCTAATTCATAAATTTCATAAAAAGGATATTTTCTTCTACATATTCTATATTGTACATAGCAGTCATTATCTCTATTTAAGGATCTCACTTTTCTTTTGTTTTTTTCAAGATGTCAGAAGATTGATGAAGATATTGAGTGACGATTGGAAAACTGGAGTGGCACGTGAAGAGATAATAAAAGATGAAAACGTAATAGAAAAGAAACATAAAAAGGACATTTCTACACTGCATGTATGTAAAAAATGGGAAGGAAAAGAAAAGGTAAACATGACCGAAGACTGACGACCCGGAAGTTGGGAATGGAAGTGTCCAAAAAACAAAAAACATAAGTATATGTTAGTTATTACTTTATTAGAGGTTGAAACTGTGCTACAAATTCCCACACGAATATATTCAACAGAACTAAATACGCTATTTACATTTAAGTTTATTTTATTTCATCAATTACTAATGTCAGAAATTTAATAGTTACACCAAGAGGAACCTTATGACCTTGTGTATACCCTTGTATAAAAAAAGAGTATTCACTTGCGATGGCAACACCCTGTTTCTTCCCAGTACTTCGCCCCTTACTCACATCTACTCACTTCATTAGTTCTTGTTTTCCGTCCATCCACCTCTTCCGTTTTCTTAGGATATAAACACAATCCACTAACATCCTAAAGCATGCCCATTACCCTCATGACGATTAGACTAGAACTGGAAACTGTTGGACGTTATATCGAGTTCGTGAAAACCCCATATACTCCTAGTAGTTCTGTTGTTCTCCGTCCCACCCACCTCCTTCGCTTTCTTAGAATATAAAGACGATCCACTCCTACAAATATTCCCAGAGCAGAACAAATATTTTCATGAAGATTAGTCTGGCATCGGATACTGGTGACGTCATTGAGTTGATATAAGCTCAGTCGTCTGTAAAGTCGAGCATCCGAAATACATTGCCTTTTTAGATTTCCTGATGGAATAATCTCTGTAATTTTCTGTTACTCAGCCAATTTGTTCAATTGATGCTGGTAATTAGCAATTAAAAAATAATAGTAAACGAATAATGCAGATAGTGATAATGGTACCTATAGCAATACTTATAGGTAAAGCTTAGTTGCACTGCTAATAGAAATTAAAGATAATAATAACACCAATATCAAAATGACGATAAAATAGCGCTAAAAATGATCACAGCAAGCACAACAAAAAGCAACACAAAAACGAAGGCAAATAGCAAGACAAGACAAAAATAATCATTATTGCTGGCGCTGCATCAAAACTAAGCAAACACCAACAGCAAATTGATAACAGTAATGAGTATATAATAAATGAAGACAATTCTGGATATTATTATTATATTATCAATATAGTACTGACAGCAATACACTTTTACATCACTTTGAGAATGTTTATGCTGTTAGCAATGACGATAGCTGATTAGCATTTCAGTTTCTCATTCTTGGAACTTGGTATTTCACGTATTGTCTTTTTATTTTTTTTTTCTCTATATTTCTTTTTGGGAATAAATTTTGCCTTGTGTAATTAATTCCCCCTTTTCATTATTTTCTTTAGATTTTTTTTTAAGCATCTCATCTCTGGTACCGGAGGCGAAGTATTTCTCAATGCCCTGTTTTGTCTACACTTCCGTTTTCTTTTGTCTTTTTTATTGTCATTTTTATAGTCCTGTTTTAATTTGGGTTTTTTTCGTATTTTCTGTCAAAAAATCAGCTTATGGTAAATAAACCTAAAGGATATTAATCGTAGCAATATAAAGACTTGCCAGTGTACTAGAATTTAATAAGTGATAGAGATGGGTATAAGTATATATAAACGTGGAAATTTTTAAACCATACATGCATCTATATGTATTATCCTTATACATACCTACATGCATACATATGTTGTTTTGAGCATAGATGGATAGACAAATAAATAGACAGACAGATGAATAGATACTTCCCATCTTCCACGCTTTTATATAATTATGAAATACCTTTCTGTCCCACTAGTGTGCATATGTGCAATGATTTTTTTCATTTCTCAAAGTTAATGAAATAAAGGGTAATGAATCAAGGGTAATTCGTAAAAACACCAAAAAAAAAAAACTGGGAAACCGTACTCCTGCATACCTGGAAGCTCATACCGCTTCCAGGAATATCCCGACTGGCAAAGCGGTGGGGGGGGGCGGGCGGAAACCAGATCCTGTAATATAAGCGAGGTTGCTGCTTCCCTTACCATTGCACAGCTCACCCTCTTACAAATCAATGAATGTAAGTACTTATTTCTAAGATAGGGAGTAACAACTATTATTGTCTCGTAATAAATATGGTCAGATATTCATAATGTGTTGATAAAGCTGTCATTATATATAATATATCGGTCCAGTAATTTCATAATCTCTTACAGAGCATTAAAGCCGTGATAGTTGGTTACCTCATGGTGGCCGTGTACCGCTGGAGTGGCCGAAGTAATGTGGGACGAGGATCCAACAGATTCCTTTCTGGAGGCTTCGGTGGCGTCCCACGGAGGCGGTCCTGTTCGGCGGCGGTAATTTCATGGTGGTGGAAAACCACGGTGGTAGTGGTATTATCGGCGGTGGAGTCTCCACTGGTCCAAGCCAATGCAGATATTGGTGCAAGACTCCAGAAGGTCAGGCCTACTGCCTGCGAGACGGTGCAAATGAAACCAGAGACACCTGTTGGTACCCAAGCCACTGGATTGCCCACAAGTCCGTCCCACATGCCCACGTTTCCATGGGCCTCCCAATACCTGTTCCAACGACTACAAAGTGTGCTGACCTCGATAAGTGTTGCTTCGACAGATGGTTTTGGGAGAACACGTGTGCAAACCTCCGTCATTTTTTTAATAATCATCTTCCCCTTTTAAAGGTGGGTTTATTCTAATAATTAACATCTTTTTCGGTTGATAACAAAACATAGGAAATCTGTGATATGTATTTATTATTGAATAATAAATCCTTATATTTTTTATACTTCCTTGCATTTCTTTGTTCCCGACGTCTAGATTATAATAAATAAACCGAACACGTAAACAAAAAAAAAATGTAGCCTAAGGTATAATGATTTTTTTTTTTCTACCGACCAGGTTGTTAAATTACTAAAAGAAACCACATAAGCCTAGTTGTTTTTGTTGCATCGAGTTCACTGTGACAAATTGGGCGTCAATACATAACACAAAACATAACTTTTTATTGCAACAAATCGTTTTTCCATTTCAGAGCTGGTTATCTCGAGTAAAAGAATTGAATGGTTTCCGATTATTTACGGAGGAATGTGAAATCTGAGAAATTTGATAATGTTATGTAAATCTATGGCGACAATGAAAACACATCTTTCTGATTGTTTTGATCCCTATCATATGTCGGAGGATTGTATAGAGTAATCTTGGAAGAGTATAATAGGAAAGCGATTTGTAGATATCTAGTTTTCAATAATAAATCATTATATATATAATATATATATATATATATATATATATATATATATATATATGATCTTATTATATATATATATATATACACAGATATGTGCGTTATGTGTGTGGTTGGGTAGGTGTATGTTGTGTGGTGTAGGAGAAATAGGAGAAAGCGATTTTGTAGATATCTAGTTTTCAGTAAAAATCATATATATATATATATATACATATTATTATATTATATATATATATATATTATATATATTATATATATACAAAATAATACATATATGTGTGTGTGGGGGGTGGTTGTGTGCGTATGTGTGGTGTATGTATGTATATGTAATTATGTGTTGGTGTGTGGTGTGTGTGTGTGTGGCGCCGCGGGTTATGTGTGTGCATGTATGTATATGTAGTATGTGTGTGTGTGGGGTGTGTGTGGTGTGTACGTATATAATATATTGATATGTGGGTGCGTGTTTTGCGCCCCTTTGGTATTTTTCCTTAATCCCTCCTATTTAGATTATAATCAGATTGATATGAAATATAATAGCCTATTTATCGCAATTTTCAATGGAGTATATGTGTGTGTATGTAAGTATCTTTACATTCGCATATAATCTGTTAAATAGATAAATACACAAATACATACATGTTGTGAACATATGTGCGTGTGTATGTGTTATGTGCAAATAATGTATATACATAATGCCCCATGCAGATATTCAGAAAACAATGAGAGAATTCCACGATGGTTTCAGCAAACAGAGGGATAGGGGAAAGCGCGAGGTAAACTGAACAAGAGAGAGAAGAAGAAAAAAAAAAAGGGGGGGGGGGATTTTTGGAAAAGTGCTCACTGTGACGTCATCAAAGTGTGGTCAGTGCGTCATAGAGCAAGAACAGGTCTTCGGTAAAGTGTGCCATTTCAGGATTCCTCTTTCTTTCAAGTTCATTCACTCAGTGACGCGTATGCTCGCTCATTTGGTTTGCAAAGGAAATGTATGAATATGGAGATGCCCCGACTATTAACTGTCAGTTTCAAAACAATCCATACTTCTACT
>NW_023651112.1:0-31873 GCF_015228065.2 Penaeus monodon
ACGGAAAAATGTCACCGGCCGGCCGCGCCTGTTTGCCTTGGGCAAGAACTTCACCTCGATTGCCTACCTGCCCGGGGTGGCCAAGCCGCCCAAGTCAGTGCCGGTCCCAGATCCGGGTAAAGAGATGGTGACTCGATAAAAACAGCGGGCGGAGGGCAACGGCAACCCACCGCTCAAATTGCTAAGAAAAAAATCATGGAAGCCCATGATCGTCAAGGCCGGGGTTTGGCCGAATGGTTAGAGGCGTCGGACTCAAGACTGTCACGACGGCAATCTGAATTCGAGGGTTCGAGTCACCGACCGCCGCGCACACACTCACACCAAACACGAAACACAACACAAACACACAGATATACGCGAGCGCGGCACGCACGCACACACACACACACGCACACCCAACACACACCACACACCACACACCCCACACCATACATAAAAGAACACGCATGCATAATGAAATGAACCTCAGCTTTGTCCTTAACGGACAAAGCTGAGGTTATTGAACTCATTAGTTTTCCCAAATTGCATCATATGGTTCTGAGTGTTGGGTGTTGAAGTAGATAGACAAGAAAAAGATGCAATAGTTTTGAATGTGGTGTTACAGACGAGTACTGCGTTTAGCTGGACAGAGAAAAAGACGAATGATGAAGTGCTGAGAAAATAAATTGTTGGAGACCGACTTTGGACATCTTGAACAGAGGAAATTAAAGTTTTTTGGTCATGTAATGAGAAGTAAAAGTTTGAGAAAAACTTGCTGACCAGGGATTGGGGATAGGGGAAACAGAGGAAGAGGGAAAACCCAAAGACAAGACTGAGCGACAAAATCAAAGATATTTTGCGGGCTGTCGATGGTACAAGTGGAAAGAAAAACCCTAGATCGAGTTTTTAGTGGCGAAGGATGGTGGAAGGTCCACGGCTGCTCAGCATGAGCATACCGTTATTGATTGGATAATTATCTGTGTACACACACACCCTCCACAGAGACCGCGCGCGCGCCACACACACACACACACTCCCAGAAACGCACGCACACACACCACACACACACACACACACACACACACACACACACATACACATACACACACGCTCTACGCTTTTCTTTCCACTTGTACCATCGGGCAACTTGCAAATCTTTGATATTGTCGCCGCAGTCTTGTCTTGTCATATATATTTTAATATAATTTTATATATATATATATATTTTATATATATAAAATATTATTTTCGACTCCATGATATTTTGATATGGTATTTTGCGCAAAGGGTTCAAAATGTGTATTAACTATAAAACTAATGATTCTAAATAAAATATTTAACAACTTCAGTTCCTTTAGCGCACACGCACATGATAGTAGTCCTAAAATTTGTTCTAAAGTGAAAACATGGCATGTTTTCAAACGAAACGCTTTTTTATCAAAAAAACGTATGTGAATAAAAATTTTGGAACTTTGTTTTCTGACAAACACAAGTATGCCATTTTTATCTACCTTACGTATCTACTCCAAACTGATGTGCAATGGCAAACAAAAAGGAAATAAAAATTCTTAGGCCGTTGATATTCCCCTTTTTTTGGAAACCCCAGCTGGGGTTTTCCTGAGATAAAACAAGGAAACATGTTTTTTCTAAATTTGGGCTTTTTCGAATTGGGAATACGATTTCCCAAGAGACCACGACTTTGTGATTTTTTTGCACTGAAAACGAATTATTCATTTTTTCTTTACTCATCCCCAAAGTTTTGATTTGACGCCACACGCACCCCCCACACACACACACACACCACACACAACCACACCCCACACACACACAACACAACACCAACAAAAACCCACACACAACCCAAATACATAAAAGAACACGCTGATAATAATGTGTATTACTTTGGAATTTTTCATCAATAAGGGTTGCTCTGTTTGAGCAGCCTGGACCTCTTCACCACCCTTCCCCACTAACTCGATCTTACGCTTTTCTTCCCTTGACTGACACCGCAAATTTTTTGTTTTGTCGCTCAGTCTTGTCTTTGGGTTCCCTTTTCCTCTGTTTCCTATCTTCATCCCTGTCGCAAGTTTTTCCAATACTTTTACTTCTCATTAAAGACCAATAAACTTTTAATTTTCCTCCTGTTCAGAGTCCCAGTGGGTTTTTAAAATTTTTTTTTCTCGCACTTCATCTTCGTTTCTTCTCTGTCCACTAATATGCAGTACCGTCTGAAAACCCCACATTTAAAATATTGATCTTTTTTTGTCAAATCTATTCAGCACCCAACCTCAGAAACCATATGATGCAAATTGGGAAACTAAGGGTTAAATAACCTCAGCTTTGTCCGAAAAGTATGCTTGGTCTTTCCCAAGTTATTGAGAGAATTGGGGCTTTTTTGGCAATGGTAATTTTTTTTATCCCCGGGGTAAACATCATATGTATTAGTTAAAACAGCCCCAAATAAGTGAACTCTTTCACATTTTCCACAATCATCCTTTGTTGTACGTATTCATCATTTTTCATTGCCGGTTATTTTTTGAATCTTCTGATTTAGTTTCTTGGCATAAGAAACAACCCAGCCTTTTTCGCTTGCTTCTCAAATTATCTAGTGTTTTTGTAGTTCAGTATCTGTGGCAATAAAACTAACTCGGTGTCCCTCAGATTTATATTTTGTATCCTCCAACCCCAACAGTTCCTTAAAAATTCTTGGGCCCTCTCTAATTGTTTCGAATATATATTAAAGAGGTGCGGGACAGAATGCAACCCTGTCGTACTCCTTTTTTGATTCGAACCATTCTGTTAACCCATAATGGTTTTTAAGTGTTGTTGTTGGTCATCAAGGCTTTTATTATTTGATGTGTTTTGAAATTTTATTCGTACATTTTATTCCCGGGAATCGTGATCAACAGTATAAAAAGTTTTCACAAAATCGTGAAAAAGTATAGGTCTTTTTATGTTTCTTTTTTTCTCATGATAAATTTTAAAATTAAATCGGGTTTTCTGGTACCTTTTCCAGGGCAAAACCCGTTTGTTCGTCGAAAATTTCCCTCTTAATTAAACTTCTTTTCTTTCAGCAAAAATTTTTCAACAAATTTTGCTGCTGTACTTTTAAAAGGAAATTTGGGGCTTTTAAAACTTCTCACAGTGGGGGTGGTTCATCCTCGCTGTCATTTAGTCAAATTAATGTTGTTGTTAATCTTTATTCTTTTTGTAAAAGTTAAAACAATATTGATCCATCTATTTTTGATTCTTTCCTCACTAAAAATCCATCTTCTTTTTGATAGTGCCTTGTAGGTTTTAAATTTTCGTGTGTTTTTATCCTTGGTAGAGTTCTTTAGTTTCTTATTGATAGAACATTTTTCAATTCTCTGGCAATGTTCATTTAAATATTTTTCCTTATCTTTCGAAATAATCTTGAATTTTTTTATTTTGTTTTTTTGTAAAATTTCTTTTCAAGGGTTATTGATACCTTTTTCTTAGGGATCTTCTTGTTTCAATTTCCTTTGTTTTTTTTCAGATATCCAGGGGGGAAATTTTTCTTTTTCTTTTTGCGATATTTTTTTTAAACAGTGCTCAGCAGGAGTTTTTTTTCCTTCTTCCCCAACTCATTTTGGTGTTTTATCATCTTCACATTGATTGAGTATTTCAAATTTTTTTTTGACACTGAATTTTGTAATTGTTTCAAGGTTTTGTAGTCGGCTTTAGAGGTGGTGTTGGACGTTCCTCTTTTTTAGTCTTATTTTAAACGATAGTTAGTAGTTGGGGGGGTCACGTTGCAGTCGGGACAGGGCTTTTTTTGGCATTTTTTTTTTTCAATCTTCCATTTTTTGGTTTAGACAATGTAGTCATTTTTTGCGTGTTCTTTTTTGGGGAAACCCCGTGTACAAGTGTCTTGGGTGGTGTTTTAACAAAGTATTGGTTTTTTAATAGATTATTTGTACTACAGAATTCAATAAATCTCCAAAGGGCCCAATTTTCCACGGGGGTCATTTTTTTGATCATTTTTTCCTATTTTGCGTTGAGGGCTCCCATGATATTTTTACATCCCTTAGGGATTGTCAAAGTATCTTGGGGAGAGTTATAAAAATTTTCCTTTCTTTCCTTCAAAATTGGGGTTGGGTGCGTAGCATTGTATAATTAATATTGAGGTTTTGCTTGTATTCTGACTTTTAAAATGCGTCATTTATTGGGCTGACCACTTGTGCATTTGGGGAGTTTTTTCGTGAGAATCAATAACCTCCGGACTATAATTTCCTCTTCTTTTTCCAAAAAAAAAACTGTCTTTTTTTCTTTTTTTGAACTTCCCTTACTTTTCCAAATTGGGGTCACTTTTTTCCTAGTATTTGAATGTTGTATCATCCATTTCGTTTCAGACAGTATGTAATTTACCCATCTCTTTTTTTTCCCTTACCCTTTCACTTCCGATTTTTAATGTGTTTCTAATTGGACATGTTTTTTTTATCTTCTTTGTCTTCCGTCATTTTAAAAATTGTCAGCCTGGTTTCCCCCTGACTAACGCGCCCCCCCACGCGCGGGGCGATGTGGTATAAAAATTTAATTTCTGTATTAATCCTGTGTAGAGGTTTGTCAGGAAAAATAAAAGTTGAGTGGAATCCCCCAGGCTCCTTCTCAACTGCAGTCTCCAAATAATAGGAAACTATCTCGTCGCTTAAAAAAAAGTTTTCACTTAAAACGCCAGAATATTTTTTGGTGAAAACCCGTAATCAGTAGAATGAAGGTGTTTTCACCAGATATCCCTGCCCTGCTCCGACAGTTTTACCCTACCCCGGTATAGGGGGGATAATAGGGTGCTATCCCCTTTTTCAAAGGGGGAAACCCCGGGTGCCGTTTTTTGTCTTTTAACCCCGGAAATGTATATACATATATATATGCATATAAAATTTTGTATATATGCTTATATTTCTTACACTGAAAAAACATCTAAATAAATTCATTGGGACAGACTTAAAAACCAATGTAGGAAAAAAAGAAAGGCCGCATAAAACTTTAAACAGTGGGATGACTGGTTTTGAGCAAAAACAAAAAGGAATGGGGCAGTGTTTTTTCCCGGGGTTTGAAAATGGAATGTCCCGTGTTTTCCCGTGTTTTTTGAAAGCGGGAAAAGTCAGTGTTTCCAGTGGGCTGAAAGCGGGGAAATTCCCGGGGGTTTTTTCCCGTGCAAAAAAAGAGGGAAAAGTCAGTGTTTTTCCCGTACTAAGAAAACGGAATGTCATGTTTCCTTTCTAAAAAGCGGAATGTCAGTGTTTTTCCCGTACTAAGAAAGTGGAATGTCAAGTGTTCCAGTATAAGAAAGTGGAATGTCAGTGGGTTTTCCCCTACTAAAAAAGCGGAATGTCAGTGTTTTTCCCCTTTCAAGAAAGCGGAATTTTCAGTGTTTCCCGTACTAAAAAAAGCGGAATGTCAGTGTTCCAAATACCAAAAAAACGGAATGTAGGTTTCCAGTATTAAGAAAAGGGGGAATGCAGTTTTCCATACAAGAAACGGAATGTCAGTGTTTTCCCGTACTAAAAAAGGGGGAAATTAGTGTTTCCATTTCTCAGAAAAACGGAATGTCAGTGTTTCCAGTATTAAAAAAAAAAGGAAAATCAGTGTTTTCCCGTATTAGAAACCGGGAAAATGTAAATGTTTCCCCTACTAAAAAAGCGGAATGTCAGTGTTTCCCGTACTAAAAAAACCCGGGAAAGTCCCGTGTTTTCCCCTACTAAAAAGGGAAAGTCAGTGGGTTTTCCCGTCTAAGAAAACGGAAAAGTCAGGGTTTCCATTTTCTAAAAAAGGGGGAAAGTTCCCGTGTTTTCCCCCCCAAAAAAACGGAATGTTTAGTGTTTTTTCCATGCTAAGAAAGCGGAAAGTCAGTGTTTTTCCCGTAAAAGAAAAAGGAATGCCCGGGGTTTTCCCGTGCTAAGAAAAAAGGAATGTCCCGGTTTTTTCCCCCGCTTTTTAAAGCGGAAAGTCGTGTTTTTCCCGTATAAAAAAACGGAATGCAGTTTTTTCCCGTAATCGAAAGCGGGAAAGTCATTTTTTTCCATTTCTAAGGGAAAAAGGAAAAGTCCGTGGTTTTCCCCTTTCTCAGAAAACGGGAAAGTCAGGTTTTCCAGTACTCAGGAAAACGTAATGTCGGTTTTTTTTTTTTCCAGTACAAGAAAAACGGAATGTCAGTGTTTCCAGTATCAGAAAGCGGAATGTCAGTGGTTTTTCCCGTGCTAAGAAAACGGAAAAATCCTGTTTTCCCGTTTCTAAGAAAGGGGGAAATTCCCGTGTTTCCCGTAAAAAGAAAAGGGAATGTCAGGTTTTTCCCTAAAAGAAGCGGGAAATGTCCCGTGTTTTAAGTACTAAGAAAGGGGGAATGTCCCGTGTTTCCCGTTTTAAGAGAGCGGAAAGTCCGTGGTTTTTCCCGTTTCTAAGAAAGCGGAAAGTCAGTGGTTTTTAGTACTAAGAAAGCGGAATGTCCCCGTGTTTTTCCAGTACTAAGAAAGCGGGGAAAGTCAGTGTTTCCCGTGCTCAGCAGCGGAATGTCAGTGGTTTTCCCGGTTTTTGAAAAAGGAAAAAGTCCCCGTGTTTCCGTACTAAAAAGGGGGGAAAGTCAGTGTTTCCAGGTTTTGAAAGCGGAAAGTCGTGGGTTTTAAATATTAAAAGAGCGGAAAAACCCGTGTTTCCAGTACTCAGAAAAACGTAAGGGCCCGTGTTTCCAAAATATAAAAAAGGGGGAAAGTCAGGGGTTTCCAGTACTCAGAAAGCGGGGAAAATCAGTGTTTTCCGGGACTCAGAAAAAAAATGTTTAGTGTTTCCAAATACTCCCGAAAAAGGAAAAAGTCAGGTTTTTAGTACCAAAAACGGAAAAATCATTTTTTCCCAAATAAAAAGCCCCGGGTGTCAGTGTTTTCCCGTAAAAAGGGGAAAAAACGGAATATCAGTGTTTCCCCTACTAAAAAAAGTGGAATGTCCCGTGGTTTTCCCGTATTTAAAAAAACGGAAATTTGTGTTTCCCGTATTTAAAAGAGCGGAAGTCATTTTTTCCAGTACTAAGAAAGCGGGAAAAACGTGTTTCCAAATGCTAAGGGAAAAAGGGAAAGTCAGTGTTTCCCCGTATTAAGGAAAAAGGGAAAGGTTTGTGTTTCCAGTATTAAAAGAGCGGGAAAGTCAGTGTTTTTCCCGTACTAAAAAAGGGGGAAAGTCAGGTTTTTCCCGTATCCCGAAAACGGAAAAAGCAGTGTTTCCCCACTTTTAAAAAAAAAGCGGAATGGGCAGTGTTTCCAGTTTCTCCCCGAAAGCGAAAAAGTCAGTGTTTCCAGTATAAGAAAGCGGAAAAAGTAAATGTTTCCAGTACTCGAAAAAGGAATGTCCGTTTTCCAGTACTAAGAAAGGGGAATGTCAGTGTTTCCCGTAAAAAAGAAAAAACGGGAAAAAGTCAGGTTTTTTTCCCCTACTAAGAAACGGGGGAAAGTTTAGTGTTTCAATACTAAGAAAGCGGGAAAGGGCAGTGTTTCCAGTATTAGAGGCGGAAAGTCAGTGTTTCCAGTACCCCAAGAAAGCGGAAAAGTCAGGGTTTTCCCGTGCTAAGAAACGGAAATGTAGGGTTTCCCGTGCTCAAAAAGGGGGGGGGGAAAAGTTTAGTGTTTCCAGTCCCAAAAAAGCGGGAAAGGGCAGTGGGTTTTTAGTACTAAAGGGAAAACGGAATGTCATGTTTCCAGTCTCAGACCGGGAATGTCGTGTTTCCAGGTTCTGAAAAAGGAATGTCATGTTTCCAAAATACTAAGAAAGGGGAATGTCAGTGTTTTCCCCCCCCCCGTGTTTAGAAAGCCCGGGAAAGTCAGGTTTCCAGTTTTTTAAGGGGAAAACGGAAGTCAGTGTTTCCAGTACTAAAAAAAGCGGAATTTCAGTTTTTTTCCAGTGCGGGAAAAAAGGGGAATGTCATGTTTCCATGCTCAGAAAGCGGAATTTTATGTTTCCAGTACTAAAAAAGCGGGAAAAAGTCAAATGTTTTCCCCCGCTCAAAAGCGGGAAAGTCAGTGTTTTTCCCGTGTTCTGAAAACGGAATGTCCGTGTTTCCATTTCTAAGAAAGGGGAATGTCCCGTGTTTTCCCGTGTTTAAAAGCGGAATGTCAGTGTTTTTCCCGTATTAAAAGAGCGGAAAAGTCCCCGTGTTTCCAGTCCCGGAAAAACGTTAAATTTAGTGTTTCCAGTCTTTAAAAAAGGGGGAAATTCCCGTGTTTTTCCCGGGCCAAAAGCGGAAAATCGTGTTTTTCCCGTACTCAGAAAAGGGAATTTCAGTGTTTCCAGTACTCAGAAAAAGGAAAAGTCAGTGGGTTTCCCGTACTAAGGGAAAACGGGAAAGTCAGTGTTTCCCCCTACAAAAAAGCGGGAAAATCAGGGGTTTCCAGACTAAGAAAGTGGAAAGTCCTGGGTTTTCCCGTAAATTTAAAAAAACCCGGGAAATTTAGTGTTTTTCCCTTTTTAAGAGGGGAATGTCAGTGTTTCCAGTACTAAGGAAAACGGAAGTCCCGGGTTTTTAGTGCCCAAGAAACGGAATGTCCCTGTTTTCCCCGTATTTAAAAAAAAACGGAAGGGCAGTGTTTCCAGTATTAAGAAGCGGAAAATTAGTGTTTCCCGTACTAAAAAAATGGAAAAGTCTGTTTCCCTGCTAAGAAAGCCGGGAATGGGCAAGGGGTTTTTTGTACTCAAAAAAGGGAAAGTCAGTGTTTTTTGTACTAAAAAAAAACGGAATGCCCTGTTTCCAGTACTCGAAAAGCGAAATGTCAGTGTTTCCCGGACTAAAAGCGGAATGTCAGTGTTTCCCCCACTCAGAAAAAGGAAAAAAGGGCAGTTTTTTTCCCCGTACTAAAAAAGGCGGAATGTCAGGGTTTTTTTCCCTAATAAGGAAAAACGGAATGTCAGGTTTTTCCCCTACAAGAAAGCGGGGGAAAGGGCAGTTTTTTCAAAATTTCCCAAGAAAGCGGAAAAGTCCCGTGTTTTCCCGTATTAAAGAGAGCGGGGAAAGTCAGTGTTTCCCCGTTTCTAAGAAAGCGGAATGTCAGTGTTTTTAGTGCCTTTAAAAAAGCGGAAAAGTTAAGGGGTTTTTAGTGCTCAGAAAACGAAATGTCCCCGTGTTTCCAGTACTAAGAAAACGGAAAGTCCCGTTTTCTAGTACTAAAAAAGCCCCGGGAAGGGCAGTGTTTCCCGTGCTCAGACAAACGGGGAAAGCATGTTTTCCGGGGTTCGGGAAAAAGGAAATTTTAGTGGTTTTCCCGTACTAAAAAAGGGGAATGTCAGTGGTTTTTCCCGTGTTTAGAAAGCGGAAAGTCAGTGTTTTTCCCCCATTAAAAAAGCGGAATGTCAGTGTTTCCAGTACAAGAAGCGGAATGTTCCCGTGTTTCCAGTTTCGGAAAAGAAAAACGGGGGAAAGTCCAAAGGGTTTTCCCGTGGGTCAAAAGCGGAATGTCGTGGGTTTGTGCGAAGGAAAAACGGAAGTCAGTGTTTCCAGTGCTAAGAAAAAAGTGTTAGTGTTTCCAGTACTAAGAAAGCAGAATGTCAGTGTTTCCCCGTACTAAGAAAACGGAATTTCCGTGTTTTCCAGTACTAAAAAAAGCCCGGAAAAGTCAGTGTTTCCAGTACTCCGAAAAAAGGAATGGGGCCGTGTTTTTTCCCGACTCAGAAAGGGGGAATGTCAGTGTTTTCCCGTGCTCAGGGGGCAGCGGGGAAAGTCAGTTTGGGGTTTCCCGTGTTCTGAAAAAGGAATGTCAGTGTTTCCCCGTACCCAAAAAAAGGGAATGCCCGTGTTTTTCCAGTGTTTAGAAAGCGGAATGTCAGTGTTTCCCGTATTTAAAAGGCGGAATTCAGTGTTTCCAGTACGAAGAAAACGAATGTCCCCCCCCCCCTTTTCCCGTGCGAAAGAAAGCGGAATGTTCAGTGTTTTCCCCGTACTAAGAAAGGGGAAAGTCAGTGTTTTCCCGGGTAAGAAAACGGAAAGTAGTGTTTCCATGCTAAGGAAAACGGGAAAAAGTCCGTGTTTCCAGTACTCATGAAAGCGGAATGTCCGTGTTTCCCGTACAAAAAGCGGGGAAAGTCCGTGTTTCCCGTTTCAAAGAAAACGGGAAAGTCATTTTTACCAGTGCTAAGAAAGCGGAAAAGTCAGTGTTTCCCGTTCTAAAAAAGCGGGAAGTCAGTGTTTCCAGGGCTAAGGGAAAACGGGTGTCCCCGTGTTTCCAGTGCTAAGGGAAAACGGGGGAAAGTCAGTGTTTCAGTGCCCAAGGAAAAAGGAAAAAGGGCAGTGGTTTCCGTGCAAGAAAGAGGAATGTCGGTTTCCCCCGCTAAGAAAAACGGAAGTCGTGTTTTTTCCCGTACCCGAAAGCGGAATGTCCCGGTTTCCAGTACTTAAAAAAACGGAAATTTTGTTTTCCAGTATTAAGAAAACGGAAAGTCAGTGGGTTTCCCTTAAATAAAAAAGCGGGGTTCAGTGTTTCCAGTTTAAGAAAGCGGGGAAAGTCAGTGTTTCCAGTGCCTTAAAAAAGCGGAATGTCAGGGGTTTTTTTCTCCCGAAAGCGGGGAAAGTCTTTTTTTCCAGTTTTCTTCCAAAAAAAAGGAATGTCATGTTTCCGTTTTCAAAAAAGGGAATTTTCCGTGTTTCCGTACTCAAAAAGCGTTGTCAGTGTTTCCAGAAATCGAAAGCGGAAAGTCAGTGTTTCCCGTACTCAAAAAAAAATGTCAGGTTTTTTCCCGTACTCAAAAAAAAGGAATGTCAGGTTTTTTCCGTAATCAGAAAGCGTAAAGTCAGTGTTTTTTTCCCAATTTCAAGAAAAACGGAATGTCATGTTTCCCTTTCTAAGAAAACGGAAAAGTAGTGGGTTTTCCCGTGCTAAGAAAGCGGAATGTCAGTGTTTTCCCGTAAATCAAAAAACGGAAGGGCAGTGTTTTTTTGTAATCAAAAGCGGAATTCAGTGTTTCCCCGTGCTAAAAAAAGGAAAAAACAGTTTTTCCAGACTAAGAAAGCGGAATGTTTAGTTTTTTCCCGTCTCAACCCGCGGAAATGTCAGGGTTTTTCCCGTGTTTAGAAAGCGGGAAATTTTAGTGTTTCCAGTATTAAGAGAGCCCGGGAAAGTCAGTGGGTTTTCCCCTTTCTAAGAAAACGGAATGTTAGTTTTTTTCCCGTACTAAGAAAGCAGAAAAGTCCCGTGTTTTTAGTACTAAGAAAACGGAAAGTCAGTGTTTCCAGTGCTAAGGGAAAAAGGGAAAGTCAGTGTTTTTCCCTGCTAAGAAAGGGGAATGTTTTAGTGTTTTCCCGTAATAAGAAAGCAGAATTTTCAGTGTTTCCCGTGGGTAAGAAAAGGGGAAAGTAAATGTTTTTCCCCCGTTCGAAAGCGGAAAAAGTCAGTGTTTTTCCCGTTTTAAGGGAAAACGGGAAAGTTTAGTGTTTCCCGTATTTAAAAACGGAATTTTCAGTGTTTTCCCCCGTACTTTGAAAGCGGAATTTAGTGTTTCCAGGACTAAAAAAGCGGGAAAGTCAGTGTTTTTCCCGTGGTAAAAAAGCGGAATGTCATGTTTTTCCCGTGCCCAAGAAAACGGGAAGTCATGTTTCCGTGTTTTTGAAAACGGAATGGGCAGTGTTTCCCCGTATTTGAAAGGGGAATTTCAGTTTTCCGTATAAAAAGCGAATGTCAGTGTTTTTTCCCGTTTAAGGGGAGGGGGAATGTCAGTTTTTCCCCGTTTCTAAAAAAAAGCGGAATGTTATGTTTTCCCGTACTAAAAAAGCAGAAAGTCAGTGGGTTTTCCCGTTTCTAAGAAAGCGGAATGTCGTGGGTTTTCCCGTATAAGAAAGGGGGAATGTCAGTTTTTTCCATTTCTAAAAAAGCGGGAAAGTCCCGTGTTTCCAGTAATAAAAAAGCCGGAATGTCAGGTTTTTCCCGACCCAAGAAAGGGGGAATGTCAGTGTTTTTTCCCGTAAATAAGAAAGCGGAAAAGGGCAGTGTTTCCGTACTAAAAAGGGGAAGTCAATGTTTTATTCTCAAAAACGGAAAGTCCGTGTTTCCAGTACTCGAAAGCGGAATTTGTCCCGGTTTTTCCCGTGCCAGACAGCGGAAGTCAGTGTTTCCCGTGGTTTTGAAAAAGGAATTTTCAGGGTTTTCCGTAATAAAAAAGGGGGAAAAGTCATGTTTTTCCCGTACTAAAAAACGGAAAGTCCGGGGTTTTTGTACAAAAAAAGGAAGGGCAGTGTTTCCCCGTGCTTTAAAAAAGCGGAAGTCAGTGTTTTAGTACTGAGGGAAAACGGGAAGGGCCGGTTTTCAGAAATCAGGGAAAACGGAAAAGTTTAGTGTTTCCCGTACAAAGAAAGCATTCCGCTTTCTTTGTACGGGAAAACACTGAGAAAACGAATGTCGTGGTTTTCCCCTACTAAGAAAAAGGAATGTTCCCGTGTCCCCCAGTATTTAAAAAAAGCGGAATGGCAGTGTTCCATGCTAAAAAACGGAAAAGTCAGTGGTTTTCCCGTGAGAAGAAAGCGGAAAGGGCAGTTTTTTCCAGTGCTAAGAAAAACGGGGGAAAAACGGGGTTTTCCAGTGCTAAGAAAGCGGAATTTTCAGTGTTTTCCGTGCTAAGAAAGAGGAATGTCAGTGTTTTCCCGTGCTAAGAAAGCGGAAAAGGTTTAGTGTTTTTCCCGGGACTCGAAAGCCCGGGAATGTCAGTGTTTCCAGTGCCCAAAAAAGGGGAAAAGTCCGTGTTTCCAGTAGTAAAAAAAAAGGAAAAGTCCCGGGGTTTACAGTGGCCCAAAAACGGAATGTCCCGGGGTTCCAGTACTAAGAAAGCGGAATGTTTAGTGTTTTTAAATAGTAAAAAAAAGGAATGTCAGGTTTTTCATGCTCAAAAACGGAATGTCCCGTGGTTTTTCCCGTAAACAGAAAGCGGGGAAAGTCAGTGTTTTCCCTTTCTTTAAAAAAGCGGAAGGGCAGGGTTTTCCCGTACTCAGAAAGCGGAAAGTCAGGGGTTTTCCCGTACTCAGAAAACGGAAAAGTCAGTGTTTCCCCTTTCTTTAAAAAAGCGGATTTTTAGTGTTTTTCCGTAATAAGAAAGCGGAAAGTCATGTTTCCAGACTCAGAAAAACGGGAAAGTCCCGGTTTCCAGTACTAAGGAAACCGAAGTTAAAATGTTTTTTCCCGTGCTAAGAAAAAACGGAAATGTCAATGTTTCCCCGTTTTCGGGAAAACGGGGGTGTCGGTTTCCAGTACTAAGAAAGCCGAAGGTTTAGGGGTTTTCCCGTTCTCAGAAAGCGGGAAAAAGTCAGTGTTTCCAGTACTCAGAAAAAAGGAAATGTCATGTTTCCCTTCCAAAAAAGCGGAATGTCCCCGTGTTTCCAGTTCTCAGAAAGCGGAATGTCAGTGTTTCCCGTACTAAGAAAGCCCGGGAAATCAGGGTTTTTCCCTTTTTCCCGAAAGCGGAAAGTAGTGTTTTTCCCCTCTAAAAAGCGGAATGTAATGTTTTTCCCGTTTTCAGAAAAACGGATGTCAGGTTTCCAGTACTAAGGGAAAACGGTGTCAGTGTTTTTCCCGTAAATAAGAAAACGGAAATCATGTTTTCCCGTTTTTCAAAACGGAATGTTTTAGTGTTTTTTAGTACTAAAAAAAGCGGAAAAATCAGTTTTTCCCGTTCCAGAAAGGGAAAGTCAGTGTTTCCCCCAAATAAAAAAGCGGAATGTCCAAATGTTTTTCCCGTTTCAGAAAGCGGGTGTCCCGTGTTTTCCCCGTTTTAAGAAAGCGGAATGTCAGGTTTCCAGTTCTCAGAAAGCGGAAGTCCGTGTTTTCCCGTACTCAGAAAACGGAAAGTCAGTGGGTTTCCCGTTTTTCAGGGAAAACGGAAGCAGTGGTTTTCCCGTAATCAGAAAGCCGGGAAAATTTAGTGTTTCCATTCTAAAAGAGCGGAATGCCGTGGTTTTTTTGTACTAAGAAAAACGGGAAAGTCAGTGTTTTTCCCGGCTAAGAAAGCGGAAGTCAGTATTTCCCGTGCCCAAGAAAAACGGAAAGTCCCGTATTTTCCCGTACTAAGGAAAAACGGAATGTCAGTGTTTCCCCGTATAAGAAGTGGAATGTCAGTGTTTCCCGGTTTAAAAAAAAGGGGTGTCCCGTGTTTTAAATATAAAAAAGTGGAATTTTCAGGTTTCCAAATACTAAGAAAGCGGAATGTCAGGTTTCCCCGTTTCTCAGAAAAAACGGAATGTCAGTGTTTTTTAGTGCCCAAGAAACGGGAATGTCAGGTTTCCAGTACTCAGAAAGGGAATTTCAGTGTTTTTCCCGGGGTCAAAAACGGAATGTCAGTGTTTCCCGTGGGTTTAAAAGCGGAAGGGCAGTGTTTTTCCCGTATTAAGAAAGCGGGGAAGGGCATGGGTTTCCCCTACTAAGAAAACGGAAAGGGCAGTGTTTCCAGTACTCAGAAAGGGGAGTGGGGGTTTCCATACTCAGAAAGCCCGGAAAGTCAGGGGGTTTTCCCGTGCTAAGAAAGCGGGGAAAGTCAGGGGGTTTCCCGTGTTTAAGGGTTTTTAGCCCTGGAAAAAACTGACACTCCGCTTTCTTGCACTGGAAAAATGGGGCATTCCGCTTTTCTTAGCCTGGGAAACACTGACATTCCGTTTTAGCACTGGGAAAACTGGGAAAACCGCTTTTCTTTTCACTGGAAAAAACTGACAAATTCCCCTTTTTTTACACTGGAAAAACTGACATTCCGCTCTCTTTCACTGGGAAAAACCCGACCTTTCCCCCTTTTTTAGCATCGGAAAAATTTACATTTTCCCCTTCCCTTTGCATTTGGAAAAACTGACTTTCCCCTTTTTTTAGCACGGAAACACTGACATTCCGCTGTCTTAGCCTGGAAACACTTTACATTCAGCTCTCTTGCACTGGGGAAAAACTGACCCTTCCGCTCCCCCTTTAGCACTTTTAAAAACTGACATTTTCCCCTCTCTTTGCACTGGAAAAAACTGCTTCCGCTCTCTTTGTATGGAAACCCCTGGCCCCTTTCCCCTTTTAAAAACACTGGGAAAAACTGACATTCCGCTCTCTTTTGCCTGGAAAAACGAAAATTTCCCCTTTTTTAAATTTCTGGAAACACTGGGCTTCCGCTCCCCTTTGGGACTGGAAACATGGGCATTTTCCCCCTTTCCCGAACACTGGAAACATGAAAATTTTCCCCTTTCTGAAAACTGGAAACCCCTTTTATATTCCCTTTCAAACACTGGAAAAATGTCATTCACTTTTTGGGAAAATTTTGGGAAAAAAATAACTTCCTCTTTTAGGAAAATTGGGAAAAACTGACATTTTTACTTTCAGAAAAACCCGGAAACATGACATTCCACTTTTGAACTGGAAAAAAATGACATTCCCCCTTTTAGAACACTGGAAAAACTAACTTCCCACTTTGATTTTGCTCAAAACCGTTTTCATCCCACTGTTTACAGTGTCTTCTTTTCCTTCCGTTTTCCTACATTTGTTTTTTTTACATTCGGGTTTAGTCGTCCCATATTCTCCCGCGGTTTTGATCCAATTTTGGGGCCCGTAATTGTGAATTATAAAGTTTTCTCTTTATTTAAAACAGTGTTTGATACAAAAAAAAAAGAAAAAAAAAGAAAAAAAAAAAAAAAAAAGGTTTACTTCATTATACCATTACCGCCCCCTGATGGTGTAGCACAGCCAAACGATTTTTTTTGATTTACCGCCAGAATAACCCTTTTATGTTCAGGAATATATAGCATAATTAAAAATTTGTTTGTGAAAAAAGGGGACATGCGGCCTAAATTCCCATAGGGTTGCCATTCGATAAACAAAAAATTTCCCAAAATTTTTAAAAAATACGCACTACAGAGACATGATGGCAATACTACAGGGTTGTTACCCTTATTAAAAGTTTTAAGTAGTTTAAAAAAAAAGATGTAATACAAATTTTTGGTTTTATGTTTACCAAAAACTCTGTTTACAACCAGCCCAGGGTTTTGTCTCGTTTATAAAAATATTTACTTATGTTTACACGTGTTTAGCCAGACGTCAAAAAGGGGGCCCCGCAAGTGTACGGAATTAATACCGCATTGTACATACATATATATATATGGTTGTGTGTGTGTGTGTGTGGGTTTGTGGTGTTTGTGTGTGGTGTGTGTGGTGTGTGGTGGTGTGTTTATAATATATATATATATAATATATTATATTTTATATAAATATATATATAGAATTTTATATATATATCACTACACACCTGACCCATTTTTTTAGGCCGGGTGCCCTTCTGACGCCCCAACCTTTTCTCTTTACCCGGATTGGGACCCGTGGCCGCCCTCCCCGGTCAGGTTATGTGTGTGTGTGTGTGTGTGTGTTGTTGGTTGTGGGGGTGTGGTTTGTTTTGTGGGGGTTTTGTGTGTGTTGTTGGGTGTGTTTGGCGCGGCGCAAAAATTCGCACCCGGGGGTCAACGGACTGCTCAGGTGCTGGATAGGTGGGAGGTCTGGCAGCAAAACGGGGACTGGAAGAAAAGGAAAGTAAAGGTCCGATGTTTTTGTTGTGGTATATGGTTCCGTCCCCAAGGGATACGTTCGCAGGGGGGAGGCTTCGAAGGGACAGATTTTTAACATTTTGTCCTGATTATTTGTCTGGAAGAAAGACTTTCCGTTTCCCCCTTTTTTTTTTCCTTTTTTTTTTTTTTTTTTTTAGTTTGGGGGGTTTTTCTTTTCGGAATTAAGTTTCCTAGCAAGACTTTAGGACAAAGTTTCAGATAAGTACACTTTTCATTTTGTCTGCACGTGTGCTTACATTTTTGGTTTTATTTTATGTTTATGCCCGTATTTTTGTTTTTATCCATTGCGCTTTTTCCTGGGGATGACAGTAAAATGCACCAGGGTTTCCCTACCCCAAAGGGAGTACCGGTCCAAATCCCGGAAATGAGAGGGTTTTTACAGGAAAAGGGATTTTTTGGGGCTACTGAGTGAAAGTTTATTTGCTTTTTGCTAGTGTTTTCTTGCTGGGCTGTTTTTTGCGTTTTTTTGTAAGATTTTTGTCTGCCCGCATTGCATAAAAAGTCCTTTTTGTGTTGCATGACTGTCCCCACTGCCCAAACCCAGCCCTGGGGGGGCAAGCCAGCCCCGGGGAAATAGATAGGGTTTGGGGCCCGGGGAAAGGGGATCCGGCCCCAAAAAAATACCCCGAAGATATACCATCCGTATAAGAAAGAGACGAAGCACAGCTACTTATTACTATTTTCATCATTAGAATTATCTATGTATTAAAGTATAACATAAACATCGCGGGGGGATGCGCTGTTTAAAAATTTCTTGTATACACTACACACAGACACACACACACAACCACCACACACACACCCCCACACACAACAATATATATATATATTATAAAAATGTTTATATATTATTTTATATATTGTAACCCAGCTTTTTATATGTGATTTTACTGAAATACGTATCCAATGTTATTCTATTTATCTGTTTTTATTTTCTACATCATCGAACAAGAAAAATTTTAAATTTTGGGTCGAAATGAGAAGAAAAGTTTTGAGAAAAATTTGCTGACGGGGATGGTGTGGGGAAACGAGGAAAAGGAAAAACCAAGAAAAAGGTGAGCGACATATCAAAGAATTTGCGGGCTGTCGATGGTAAAAGGGGAAAAAAAAGGAGATCGAGTTCAGTGGCGAGGATGGGGAGAGTCACGGTGTCAAAATGAGCTCCGTTTTTTGATTGAATTTAATGCCCTTGTATAATCCTATGTTTTGCCAATGCTAATTCCCACATACACACTCAAAAGTATTCCATTTCTTTACCTGTTTATTCGTCTTCCTTTCCCCCTAGACATTCCAAGTGTATGCCACCCTTTCCCCAAAAAGCTAGGATTGTTGTATATACCCCTTCATCCCAAAAGTCATCTGTTAAGCAGTGATCTTCCCCTCTTTTGACCCTGTAAAGATGACAGGCAGACTCCTGGGGGACCCAGGAGCAACACCTCCTCCTCGGCGCAGCCCTACTCCACATACTATATAATAAAGGGGTCTAACATCTTGGGTTTTCTGCCCCCACCCTAAACTCCCACCTACCCTACTTGTAGGGGGCCCCTCATTCCGGCTCTTAATAATGATATATATAATATTATAATATATATATATATATATATATATATATAGGGGTGTGTGTGTGTGTGTGTTGTGTGTGTGGTTTTTATTATATAGTATATATATAATATATATATATATATATATATAATTATATATATTAATATAAAATTTAAAGGGCCCGGTTTTGGGCCCAACGAGTTGAGGGTTTGGTCACCGGCCCGCACGTGTTCCCTTTGGGGAAGGAACTTTACCTCAATTGATCCCAAACCCGGTGGGGAAGCCGCCCAAGTCAGTGGGTCCCCCCGCCCGGATAAATAGAGAGAAGGTTAAAAAAAAACCGGCACTCTCCGTGGAAAAACGAGGACCCTACCACGTACTCATCCAAGACATCAACATGTAAATACAATTAATATCACGCGGACCCAGCGGTCAAATGAACCTACTAAAAAAAAAAAAAAAAAAAAAAAAAAAAAAAAAAAAAAAAATATTATATATATATATATATATATATATATATATATAATATATATATATATATTGTAATTCGTCAAACACCCCTCGCACGAATAATATGATTATATATTTATATATAATAATATATATAATATAATATAATAAAATTTTTAATATATATATAATATATATTCAATGATGAAAATAGTAAAATAACAATAATGATAAATGCTACGGTAGTGATAACAATAACAATAAAAAAAATAATTGTAATGACAATGATAATACTAATAATAGTAAGGTAGGGTGATGATGAAGATGATAAAAAAATGAAAATAAAATAGTATGGATCAATAGTAAAAGATTGATAAGGTAATGTAAAAAAATATAATTATTATTTTTATTACTATAATTATTATATCAATAATGATAATAAACGATAAAACAATAATGCCAATTATAATGATAATTCCCATCTAATGATAGTAATGATAATAACAAAAATATATTAATAATGATTTTTATCACATCCCTTCTATTATTTATTATTAATTCATTATTATTGTTTTTATCATCATTATTTGATTATTGTTATCATTATATTTTATGAAATTATCATTTTTTAATTTTCTTTATTATCATCAAAAATTATAGCATCATCATAATTTTTTTTATTATTTTTATGCTTTTATTACGGAAATCAAATCATTTTTATAATGATATTAACCCAGGGTGATAATAAAAATAAAAATAAAAAAAAACAAAACGTAAAAAAATATCTAAAAAAAAAACAAAACCCAAACATAATGATAACAAAAAAAAATGGATGACAATATAAAGAATGAGAAGTGGTAATCATCTTTAAATAATAAAAATAAAATCAATACTAAAAAGAATGGCGTAAATACACGAAAACAGCAACATGACGTTTGAAGTAAAGAGCCGCAAATTTAAAATCATTAGCGAAGGTCCCCGACCAAAAATCGGGAAGCAAACAGTCCCAAATTCCTTCAGTCCTACGTTGGGAATGGGGGGGATTTTTAACACCACAAAAAAATATTTTTTACTCGTTCCCCCTACCCAACGTCACGGGCGAGGCATAAATAGTTTGCTCCTGCAAAATGTAAACTTGATAGCTAACAGGGGCGATCTTAGCGGCAGGTGGCACGGGACGGTTTTTGTTCAGCAGCGGGGTCGAGGGCCCTTTGGTGAGGCTGCGTCGAGAAATGGGGGGGGGGATTTCCCTGCCCCGAGGATCGGGAGGGGACAGGCGGATACGTAATTATCTTTTAAGGAAGAATTTAACAAACAAATGTATATATCTTTCATCCCCAAAAATTATATAAATAATATATAATATAAAATTTAATATTAAAAATTATCTACTTTTCTATCATCATATCTTTTATCTATTATTAAATACACAATAAAATATAATAATATATATTATATATATATATAATATTTATATACATCCCCACCCCTTAAACATATAATATATAATATATATTTTATATATTTATATATTTATATATATATTATATATATATAATTTATATAATATATTGTTTTTATATAAGTATATAATATTTTAAATTATTTTTAATTATATACTTTTAAAATTTTATGTTGTATGTAGTTGTATTATGTATATACACATATAAATATATTTTAAAATATATAATAATATATTTATATAAATTTATATATATTTTTTATATGTATTTAGATAGGTATTATATTTTAAAATTTTATATTTATTATATCTATATTTATCTATTATTTCTTTTTTTATATATATATAATATAAATATTATATAATATATATATACGTATCTAAAAACTATATCTCATCCTCTCTTCTTCTCTCTCTCTCTCTCTCCTCTCTCTCCTCTATAATATATTTTAAATATATATATATATATATATATATATATATAAATATATATATATTATTCATCTCTATATATAAATATAATTTTATATATATATATATATATTAATTTATATATATAATATATATACAAAATATTATTATATATATTTTAATATATATATATATATAATATATATATAAAATGTATATTATCATAATACTATATATGATATATGTAGTAATAAATTTATTATATAAATTATATATATATAATATATTATATATTTTTTTTTATTTATTTATTTATTTTTTATTTATTTTTTTTATTTATATTTTTTTATAATAATATATTTTATATAATATATATATAATATAAAATATCACTATAACATCAATAAACGCCCCAACAACACACACACACACACACACACCCACACAAACAAAAACAAACACACCACACACACACCCCCAACACACACAACACACATAACACACCCCCCGCAGCCCACCAAACACACAACACAATAAAAATTTAAACAATATATGATATAATGTATATATATATATATACATTTATACTATAATGTATATATATATATATAATATATATAATAATAAATATATATAATATATATAAAATTTATAATATATATATTATATATATGTATATATATGTATAATAATATTTTAAATATTTATATTGTATTATATTATTGCAGCAAGTGAGCTGGGCGGGGGGTCCCTTTGGGAGGGAAATGTCGGGGGCAGGATGGGAACAAGGTTACTTGTTCCCTTTCGCCCCCCAGCCCCAACCCCCACAGGAAAGGGGGTCCAAGTTGCCGACCCCCTTTTTTTAGGGCCCCGCACAGCGGGGGGGGGTATCACCCAGGGACAACCTGAGTCTTAAACCCCGGGGACTACTGGTAAGTGCTTGGAAAATCTAGTCCTAGCGGAGGAGAGCTTTTTTCTTCTACATCAAGGGAATTGGAGAAATTTGGGAGTTGAGGTGGCTGCCCTCTTGGAGTGAGAAGCCCTGGCAGCGGCCGCGTAGGGGGGGGAAAACCTACTGTGGGGGCTGCATGATGGTCACACATCCATCTGGTATTTGGGGTAACACCAGTTATGAGGGGTTTTATGGCAGGGAACTGCATTTTTTGGTTTTGTCTCTTTTTGCTGTATATGCCCCTACGATGTTTGCAAACTCGATGTAAAAAGAGGATTCTACACCAAACTCCATTTGTGGAGACATTGCCCTGGGCAGATTTCGCATTTTCTGGGCGATTTAAATGCGGTTAAAGCATGACGAGCTGGCTATGAGATGTCTGCAGCCCCCAGGCCGGAGCTGATTTAAAAAGCGAGAACCCCTCCTTCTTCGGGATTTTGTATTTCCCCAGGAATAAGGTCTTGGTTTTTTGGTATTAATGCCCAACCCCTTTGCTGACATGGTAAAATGATATGAGTTGCCACTTTCTTGTTAGCACATGATTGGGGATCCTCCAGAACTTTAGATTTTTATCGAAGCTGATTTTGTGGCACTGACCATGGGTGGTTGGGACCCTAGGTCCACTTCAAAACTCCACGTCCCTCCAGTGGCCCCCCTAATTTGTTTACTTGGAAAGACTGGGGAGGGGGATTTGCCTGGGGGTTTCACCATGCGTAAATGATCGTTTTACAGAACTTGATAACCCGACGGACCCCGTTCTCTTGGGGGTTCTTCAACTGGAAACAAAGAAGCGCGAGGGGTCCATTGGTGTACACATGAGAGCAAAGGGAAATTCATTCCCCCGGAGACATTGGGGACTGAAGTGTCACATGGCTCCCCTGAAATACAATTTGTTATGCGTGCTTTTCCTGTTGAGGGGCATGATCCTCCCCTCTGGAAGGGGAAAGGGGTTGTTGGGAATGTAGCAATACCCGGGCATTTCATTTCTCAGAAAACCGGCCCCCCTTTTTCTCTCTGTGAGGCCCCCAGGCCTCCCCCCTCTGCCTTCCCTACCCCCTTTTTTCCCCCCCCTTACTTATAAAAATATATATTAAATATAATATATATAAATTTTAAATATTATATTATTAATATTTATATAATATTATGTATTTTAAAATTCAAAATGGATTACTTATAACATACATTAAAACGCAGCAAACAAACAACACCACACACACACACACACAAAACACACACCACACACCCACAACACACCCCACGCACACACACAACACACACACACACCAAAAAATATAAATATATGTTATATATATTTTTATAATTAATACTTTTACAATAATATATTATGTAAAAATATATATATATATATAAATATATATATATATAAATATATAATATAATATAAAATATAATTATATATATATATAATATATATATATATATTTTTAGTATGATATATACGGGGGTTGGTTTTTTTTTCTGCGCAAGGTGTGTGAACGATGGGTGGTACCCTGATGGTGTCAGTGTTCCATCCTTCTCGCTTGCAGCTGCCCCCCTTGTAGCCAGGCGAAAAAGGAGGGAGCTCTGCATAAGCCTCCCTGCCCGTTTGCTCTCATCACCCAGCTTTGCAGTGCCTCCCCATGGCCCCCCATGGATATGGGCACCTTGCGTCCAGGTAAACTGTGGGGTATCCGGAGCAGCGGAAGCCCCCGAGATCGGTGCCATGGGCCCCCCGGCGGTGGAGACGCCCCGGCTCTCCCCCAAATTCCCGCCCCTTAGCCACCCTGGGGTAATTTGGCAGCTCAGGGAGGGAGCCTTTCCAGCCTTCCCTCCCCGATAAATGAGGGGAAGTCAAAAATAATGGATATGCGGGTTGAGGGGCTGTCCCTCCCTCGAAGGAGGGGGGGGGGGCCCCGTCAACGTGCAACTTTGGGGTTTCACATAAAAAGGCTTCCTCCCCGGGTTGGGGGCCCCAAAGTTCCCTCTGGGCTTCCTTCCTTGTTTTCCCTGTTTTCCTCCCCCGGGGGGGGGTTTTTTTGGGGGGCAGCAATCCTTTCTTCTTTCCCCCAAAACCCCCCCCCCTTTTTCCCCTTGGGGCCCATCCTTTTTGTTTTTTCCTTTCCCTCTCTACCCCTTTCTCTTTTTTTCCCTCCCCCTTGTTCTCTTTTTTTCCCTTTTTTCCCCCCTTGTCTCCCCCTTTTTTTTTTTTTCCTTTTCCCCCTTTTGCTCCGTTTTTCCTTTTCCCCCCCCCCGGGGGGGGGGGGGGCCCCCCCGGAACCCGGGGGGGGGGGGGTTTTTTTGGCTTCTGTTTTTTCCCTTTCCCCCCCAAACCTTCTTTTAGGAGTTGTGAGTTATTTCCCTGCTGTTTTCCCCAGCGCTTTTGGGAATGTGGAATGCCCGGGAAGATTTTCGCCCACATTTTTCTGTAACGGATCCCGACCACCCACTAAGCACCCGGATTAATTATCCTGGGAAGTCAACAAAGACGTATCATAGCGCTTCGATAAATTTTGGGAAGCCATCGTGAGTTCGTTTTTGGGTTTTTGCAGCCTACAGACCTCAAGAAAGGGGTTGGACTTGGGGGTTTTGACACAGATTTTGGTCTAATAGCAAGCCTTATACCGATACTGAAAGTGCTGTAAAGTGTGGTGGGGGGTGGTAAACTTCCCCTGTTTAAATTTAGGGGGGGGGGCAAGCCTTGCCTTGCACCAACACTTCTCAACAATGCTGGACTGGATAATGGGGAACTAAAAACCCAAATTTTAGTGGAGCAACACTACGATACAGGGCCCAACCTTGAATTTTCAAAGATGTTGCATCCCATCTGAGTCCCCGGATCACTGCTGGCGGGTCTGATGCATTTTTGCATTGAGGCAAAGCCCTTAGGCCTCGAGGTCTCTGGACCAAGACAAGATTCAGGACTTGGGGGCCTGTTAGGGGAACCCTTTCAGTGATTCATGTTGCGGTGGGACGTTGAAATCCAGAGTTTTTGCAACCTTGGTACAAGCCCCATATCTCGGGGCTTTAAAACCCAAGAATCAGCAGTGGTTGGCGGGAACAGGAGCATGACTCGATAAAACAAGAGATTTTGAGGTCATTTTCCCTAGCGAAGGCCCCAGGCTAGGCTTAAAGGCCTTGATACTGTCGTTTTATCTATGGAAGCGAGTCGGGAGATATTTAGTGCTTGGAGTCTCGTCTTGGGGCCTTTTTGTAAAAAGCCCTTTTGCTGTTGTGTGGGTAGGTATCCTTTAAATATATATGAATATAGAAAAAAAAAAATAAAATATGTGTGCTTTAAAAAATATTTTAATATATATATATATATTATAATATATAATATAATATATATATAATATATTTTATATGTAATATATGTTTTTTAATTTTATAGTATAATATGTTATATTATGAATATTATGTTTTTATATATAGTATAAAGTATATAAATTATTTTTAATATTATACAATAATTAAAAATAATATAATAATATAATATATTATATTAAATATTATTAAAAATGTATATTTTTAGTCATTATATATGTATATAATATCATATATATAAAATTATATATTATATATTATAATATATATATTATATATAAATATATATATATACTCATTAAAAATATTATATAAATATAATATATATATATAATTATATATATATATATATAATATGTAAATAAGATAAGGTATGAATGAAAATAAATATCTTCACAATAAAAGATGTTTTTGACCTTTTTTCGATGGTCTTCGTAATATATTATATATATATAATATATATAAAATAAATATATTATTATATAATATATATATATATTATTATATGTATATATATTATATATATATATATATATATAATGTAATTTTATTATATATACATATATATTTATATATATATATATATATATTATATATATTTTTTTTAGTGTGTTGTGTGTGTGTGTGTGTGTGTGTGTTTGCGTGTTTATGTGGTTTATGTGTGTTTATTTTTAATCAAATAAATACATATTCATAGAATATAGATACAAGATGGCAGATAACGATACTACCAGATAGATACCCACACACACCACCTACACCATAAAACATGGTGTGTGTGTTGTGGTGTATGGATGTGGTGTGTGGTGTGTGGTGGGGGTGTGTGGTGTGGGTGGGTGTGTGTGGTGTGTGTGTGTGGTTGTGTGTGTGGTGTTTTTAATTATTCATACAAATTACATATAATACAATAACTATACTTTATAACATATATATATATATATATATATATTATTATAATATATATATTATTGTGTGTGTGTGTGTGTGTGTGTGTGGATATATATATTGCTAGCTACTAGCTAGTGTGGATATATACACTTTTTTTTCAATTTATTACGCTCGAAGCGACAGACCAATACAAAATGTAACTATTCAAAAGAACTTTGACAACGGGTCACACTAAAAAAAATAAAAAAAAAGAAAAATAAATAGAGAAGGTCATTAACCTAGCCCCTTCAAAGTGTGGATTTGCTCAGTATTCATTTAAATGGTGCCATTAGCAAATATTTATGACTTTGGGGGTTTGATAATGAATGAGTTCTGATACTGAAGTGATTTGTGATCCCAAAATTTTTTTGTCGTGGCCAGCTCCGCATAGACGCAGCCCCCCCCGTTTTTTCTCATGTTATGAACTGTCGTTGATCCACTCCCAATTCAGTGTGACAAAAAGTTCATGTAAAATTCTGGCAATTTTGTTAAAGGCCCGATTTTAAGTTACTGTGAAAAATTAAGATGGGTCCCTTTAAAGAAAATTATACTTTTGGGGGATTTTTTAATTTGGGGTATTCGGTTGAAGTTGTTTTTATCCTTTAACTTTCTAGATGCGACCCTTGCCCATTTTGATTTTTTTTTATATTATCTCGTTTTTTTATTTTTTATTTTTGTTTGATTTTTTTTATGCATTTTGGTTGTAAGATTTTCCATTTTAATCCCATTTTATTTTTTAGAAGGGTTTAGTTTTAAGTCTAGGGATATTTTATTAGAGAAATAGAAAATTTTTACTTTTTTAAAATGTGGAGCCCCCGTGAAAACCGTGGGCCCAAAAGGAAATGGGCGGGGTCAAAGTGATCTACCCACCTTAGGGGTGACGGGGGTTTTCTTTCAGGGGGTTTGGGGCAAGGGGGCCGGGAGGCCAGGTTCAGCTGGTGGCGTAAGTGGTGTGTACGCGCGGTGGAGACAGGTCGTAGTGGGCAGGCTAGCAGTTAGAGCCATTTTTAGGAAATCCGGGCCTCTTTATTTTATTTGTTCATCTATTTTAAATTTTTCCCTATTTTCTTTTGGGCTTTCAAAATAATTCCAATTTTTATAATCTGAAATAACCCCCCCCCCCCCCCAGGGTTTAACCATTTTCCATTTTGTTGTTTTTGTTTTTTTTTTTTTTAATATATACTTGATTTTTAACCCTTATTAAAGTTTCAATGAGTTTTCCTCACCCAAAAATTTTTATTATTTTAAAGGTAAAGGAAAGGGAATGTAAAATGGTGAAATTAAAAGGACGGCGACTTTGGAAAAATTAAGATATAATTCAATTATATTCGAAATTTTTTAAATAATTTTTAAAAACCTTTCACTAAAAAAATAACGCTGTAAGGTAAACAAAAGGGCAGAATAAAACGTAAATAACGAGAAATGAAACCTAAGTAAAAGACCCTCAGAAAATGACAAAAGAAAAGGGAATGAACATTTTCAATTGGAATAATAAAAATAATGAAAAATCACTACATCCTTAAAAAGGTTATGGGCCTAAAATTAAAAGCCAGGTGCTAAAAAAAAGTAAAGTTCGTAAAAGGGCCCTTGGCCCGGGGAATTTTTTTTATCAAAAAAACGGAGCAGGTACGTTTGAAGTCTAAAAAGAGAAACCGCGATTTTTAGTATTGTGGGCGCCGTCACTAAAGACCCCCGCACGGGGGCCTATTGGGGTTTTTAACGGGGGAATTTCCATACAAAGTTTTTTGAAAGATTGCAGAGGGATTTACGCAATACTGTTGCGAAGATTTAGGGACAGCTTCCTAATTTCGCCACAAAGCGAGATCGCGAGTGTGAGGGGTTTCTCGCGTGGCGTCCCCCCCCTCGGTTTTAAACACGTTACCAACTGTCATACACGTACTCCACACACACACGAAGCACACACAGTTCTATCTTTCTGCACATACTCTTGTATCATCTCACACACACATGCACATAAACCCCGTTCCCCACACGCAAAAAGTGGGGATAATAAGTGGCAGCTCAGGTGTGTAAGCCACAGGGGAAAGGGCCCTATATACGTAAAAAAAAACAATTTAAAATTGGTGTCCCTAAACCGCAGGCCCCGCGGGGTTCTCGCGCCACAAAACCTATGTTTTGCCTTTAATAGGGGTTTTTGATTATTATTGTAATTTATGTGATAATTATAGATTTTTTAATAAAACGCATTTTGTGTGATTTTACGCCAAGGGAAAGATAAAAGATTATGTAAAAAATTTTTTATTTTACTCTGAGTCACACCTGGCAGCGAAGCACCCCGGGGGCAGAGTTGCGTGGGGGACAGAGGCCCCTGAAGTTTTATTTTTTCAGAGCTGATCTTCAAGAACCTCTTCAGTTTTCATCAGTGTATACTTTCCCCAAACATCGGCGAGGGCCGCCCAACCCCCTTTTCCCAACCCCTGCATGTTGAAAATCCTCGTGGAAATAACAACCTAAAAAATATTTTTTATTGGTTTAAAAACCGTTTGGAGAGTTGACAGAGTACAAGAGACAGACAAAAACAACTGATCGAAAGGATCCCCTAAATAGTTTGGTAAGGAATTACACTCCTTAATAGTTTTGGTTGCCCCTTAAGGGGAGCAGGGAGCGTTGCATCTGGTATAAGTCTTTGGGTGAGGGGTGCAATGTTGTCTTGTTTGGAGTTGAAGGTTAATCCAACAGGGCCCTTTGGTAAAGGACGGTGGATAAGCTATGATGTTCCTAAGAATTCTGGCGGGTTCGCAGGGGGAAAAAAAGATTGCTTTTTTTTTGGGGAAAATGAGCATGTAGGCAGAGGCCACAGGAAGGATGCAGAAGGGTTGCAAATTTCTAAAAAAATTTAAATAAAGCACAATCATCGGCATAGCAAGTAATTTTTTTTCCATATGTTGGCAGTAAGGAGAAAAGGCAATGTATGAGGATATTGAAAAAAAAAGGGCCCCGTGATTACTTTCTTTGGGGAGACTTCGTTCAAACTTTGGGAAGTTTATTTCTTGGTATTTTTACCCCTCAAATTTTTCCTTTGAGGGCAAATCGTGAGTGTTCAAGATAATGTCCTTATTGAAAAGTAAAAACAATAAAGCCAAAAACTGGGGGGGGAAACGGATGAAAAGGCTCCAGGGGAAATGGTGTTTTCCCCTTCTGGAGAAGAAGCTAAACGTGTAAGCAAAAGCTTGCCCTGTACCCAAAAAACATAAGAATGAAAAAAAAATGCGTTAAAATACCTTGAAAAAACAGGAGGTGGGGGGAGACGTTGGGAAATTTTGAAATCCCAGGTTGGGTTTTTGGTTTTTATTGCGCACGGGTCCTTTTATCCCAGGAAATAAGAAGTGTACAGGGGACGCATAAGAAATTCCATAACCCCAGAGATTTTGCCTACCCCTGGAGAGATATGTTACATTTCATTTCATTTATGACCACATTTTTGACCCTTCATTTATGAGATCTTGTGCATACTGAGCAGGGGCTGAGGGATATATATAATTTTTTTTTACAACCAATTAATGAAAAGCCACTGGGGGCCAAAACTATCTGATAGTTTAAAGCGTTAAGTTTTTGCCATGAAACTAGTTGGAAGAACAATGAAAGCACCCGTCATCTCTTTATAATTTATACTGGTGAAGTGCTCAGGGGGGTTGTTTTGAAAAGGGAAGGGATCCTGCATTGTTTTTTTTCGCCTGAATATACGTTTTTCCAGTGTTCAGGTTTTGAGCGTCGGGTGGGGAGAGAGTGCAAACTCCTATGTATTTGGTGTAGAAAGACTGTAGTATGCGAGAGAGGGAATATAACTTTTTAGGCACTGGAAAATCAAAAGTAGGAAAAAAGATATCATATTGAAATACATGGGGGGGTTTTTTGGGGGGATGTAATATGAAAGCGGTATGCACTGGGAAGTGTAGTGGAAGAGTGTAGGGACACTGGAGTAACGGGTCAGAAAAAAGGGGAGGGGAAACCCCTTAACACTTGCCTAAGATGCCACAATGTATGTAAGAATGATCCCCCTTTTGCGTATGTGCACCAGCAATTTTCCCCTGATCCAGTCTTTTACTGAATTATTCTATGTTTGGTTTTCCCTTTCGGTTTAATATACCCGAAAAAGGGCTCTAGAGCGGGGTGCTGGCAATGAAATCTCCCCATAAATCATGCCCCAGTAGTAGGAGCTTGAAAAGTGGCTGGAATCATTAACCCGGTGCAGCAAACACATTGCACGCCTTAGGTGCCCCTATCTACAGTATTTCAAGAAGTGGGAAAGGGTGTATTTTTGTCCAGGGGTTTCGGAGGAACGTGTTTTGATGAGTCCTTTGGACAGATGCATGTAGTGATGCAACTCGAGTTTTTTAGTGCAGAACAGCATCAAAGTGGAGCAATTTCTCAGTTGAGAAAATGGCGATGGGAGGGGTAAGTTGCTTGTAGGTGTATTAGCAGAGCTGATGTCTTGCACATCCTAAAACCCCTTTTCTCCTACCTGATGGAATGGAAAAATTTTAGCAAAGTGTCTGGTAGGGGATCTTGTCAAGCAGTCAGAAACCTGTAGGTGGTGGATGGGCCCCCCGGGGAGGACATGACGAAGTCTGAGGATCTGAAAACCAAGCACACCATGGCGCAAACAGTGTCAGAGATATGTCCAAAGTTACAGCATCGAAAAACCACGGCCCCTCACCCTTCATCCAGCGAAATTCACAGGATGGAAAACAGGGGAAAAAAGATGAAGGGACACTTTTTGGGGTGGAGGAAGAAGGAGGAAGGCTCGAATTATCACCAATTGTTGATAGCTGTGCCCCTTTTGAGGGGAAAAAACGAGCTGAGTGATACCTGGGCCAAGGCTTTGACAGTGCATTCAGGGTTTTATGGAGGGAGGGGGGAAATTACGGAGTCTTCTATCTCAAAACGGAGGGGCAGGGTTCCCCCTTTTTTACCTGTTTTCAATGGTGACGATGGCAATATATAAAAGAAGCGAGCGTTATCGACGAGTTCACTCTGTTCACCTCATTAGCCCAAAAAAGCTTAGTATCAACTGATTGATTGTCTTTTAACAGAAGTTGGGAATTTTTCCCCCGGAAACGAATGCAGGTTATGGAGTGTGCGCAGCTCAGACCCTCCCCTTTGGGGGCCCCAGGTTGCAGGTGATGGGGCATTGCATTGTAGGGCTCTCGTTGAAGGGTTTGGGAGCAGGAGATGAGGGCTCGCTGTCACATCTGAGGTGCGGTAAGAGGGTTTGGCAAAAGGAAGTGGTGCGCGTGATAGCCCCCGAGGCCATCGCCACGGGTCCAATTTGTGTAGCACGGCCATTGGGGGTTTTCCCGATAATTTTCATTTCGTGACTGAGGGGAAATCTGTTTGAGACTTTTGGAGAGATAGGGCCGAAGCCTCCTGGGGGCACACCCGAGAAGGGGGCAATGTGCAGCAAGGGTATGGCCTTCAAATGCCCTGATAGATGTTATTTCGTTCACATAGGGAATAAGGAATGGAAAAAAGGCCCCCTTCTGATCAGAGGGGGGTCACTGAAAGAAAAGTATTTCGTTTCCAATTTTTGACTAAACCCCCTTCCCAAAAAATTTAAATATATCAGGGGCGATTACGGGGCCTTTATGTTGCTCTCTGCAACTACTGGTTTATGTAAATAGCAAAGATCCACCTTTGCGGCATAGGTCGTGCTAATGGTCGCGTCTGAGTCAGAGGGGAGGTACTCCTGACTCACCTCAAAACTCGACCGAGGCACTTTTAGGGGTCCAAAACACACACGCAAGAAGCATTCGCAAACATCCAACCTTTCATACTTGTTCTCGATGCCGAACCCTACACGATTTACCCATAATCTACTTTTTGACCTAAACGGGCTTATATATCATTTGCAAAGCTTTTATCAGCTCCCCATTTTTTACAGCAAGCACTTTTATAAATTTAGGTTCTTTTTAATTTTTTGTAACGATTTAAAGTGGTTTTCCAAATTTGGGGCTATATAAAAAGTAGCCCAAAAAATAGATTAGCTGATTTCGGCTTCCTCCTATGTGAAAAAAAATACCCCCAAACTCTTTTCTAGGAAAACTTAAAACCCCCTGGAGGCCCAATTTTGAAAATATCCAGGCCCCAAAAAAAAATTTGGGGGCTTTTAAGAATTTGCATTATTTTTGGAGTGGCACAATGCACAACTCAGCTAAAGTGAGTATTAAGATTCCCAGGGGGGGGTAAAATGCATTTTCATGCATAAAAATAAAGTTGGGCAAGACACTTCCCCTTTGGGGGGGGGACC
>NW_023651113.1:0-5735 GCF_015228065.2 Penaeus monodon
AATTAAAAATTTAAAAAAAATAATAAAATAATAATAAAAATAATAATAAAATGATAATAAAAAATAATAAAAATGATAATGATAAAATAATAATAATAATAATTAATGTAAAATATATAAAGTGATAAAGATAATAACAGTAAAGATGATAAAAATGATAAAGATGATGAAAGTATTATGATAACAGTAATAATGAAATAACCGATAATGATAATGAATTCCAAAACAAAGACAAAACGAAACTAACATAAATTATGATAAAAAGTTTGTGACAATTTCAAAAAATTGGTGACCATGATGGTGAAAAATGATATAACAACATAAAGATATAAATTTTAATAATATTTTGGTATGTTATGATAACAAAAAAACTAATATAAAAAAAAAATCCCCGTTCAGTATTAAAACGATTTTTGAGTTTCATTATTCATATATGATCTAAGACATAGTTGCAGAGGAACGGCAAAAAATCGTCTGAACTTAGGAGCAACAAAAAAAAGCAATCTAAAGCAAAAAACTACAATATAAAAAAGAAAATTTCAAAACAAAAAGAAAAAAAAAAAAAACATAAAAAAAATTACAAACATTAAAATCAACATAAAAAACATCAACAACATAAAAAAAATCAACAAAATAAAAAAACATTAGCAGCATAAAAAAATAAAAATCAAAAAAAAAAACATATCAACAACATAAAAAACAATAAAAAAAAAAGAAAAAAAAATTTTGAACAACAACTCAAACGCGGGGGGGTTCGGTCCCGGCCGACAGATGGCAGCACGCGCAGTCCACAGCTGACCCGGCTTTTAATTAACAGTTTTGTTTTCTTCCTTTTCCTTCGTGTGTTTTTGGTCTGAATCGGGGAAGAGCCGTTATTCGCCTTCGTCGTGTTTTGACTGCGGGGGGCCCGTGTTCGTTAGTAGGGGGGTCGGTGTTAGTTTTTGGGTTTTGTTGTACTTAAAAAACTTGACTTGATCGGATCTCGTGTTTTTATTGAGCTGTATTGAGATTTTTTAAATTTTTCCCCTTCCCCCCCCCCTCCTCCTCTTTTTCCCCTCGTCTTTCTTCTTCCCCCTTCTTCCCCCGCGTGTACGCTTCACGTGCCTTTCGCCCCGGGAGTTTTTTCTGATTTTAGAAATCAAAAAGGTTTTAGTCGGTTTTTTTGGATAATGGAAAAATTCGGGGGCGGGTTTGACGTTCCTTGTAAGAGAGAGAGAGCAGAGTTGATAAAGATGAAGAGAAAAAAGAGGGAAGAGATAAATAGAGAGAGCGAAGAATAAAAGGGAAAATGCATAATAGATAAGAGGAGAGAGAAATATATATATAATATAATATATTATATATATATATATATATATATATATAGTATATATATAATTTGATATGTATGTGATATATTATATAAAATATATAAATAATATTATATATATATATATATATATATATATATATATATATTATTATATATATATAAATATAAATTTTATATATATTTTAAAAAACTATATTATTACTAATAATAATTATATATTTATATAATAAAAATATATATTAAATTTATATAAAATTAATTTATTAATAATTAATAAATAAATAAAATTTTTTTTTATAAAAAATATATTAATTATATAATATAAAATTATATATATAAAAATTTATATAATTATTATATATATTATATATTATTTAATATTTAATAAATATAATATTAATTATAATATAATAATAATAAAAATTATAAAAATTTATAAAATAATATTAAATCCGGTTGTTTTTTTTCCCCTTTGGCAAGGAACTTTTACCCGGGGTTTTGGGGCCGCCCCACCCACTGGGTGGCCAAGCCCCCGCCCAAAATAAAAATTTTTTTTTCCTAAAGCCCGGAAAAAATTTTGAGAGAATGATTTACCCCAAAAGATAACCAGCGGCAAACCCTCCCCCCCGGAAAAAGAAAATTGGGGGGGGAACCCCCACCACGTTAAACCCACTCCCCCCAAAAGAGCAATCACAAAAAGTGGAAAAAAAAACCCCGCAAAAAGAGTTCATGCTGGGGACCCCCGGGGGCCAAAACATAAAACCACCGTTAAAAAAAGATATTTTATATATAATATTATATTATAATATTAATATATATATATATATTTATAATATATATAAAAATAATTTATATAATTATATATTACAATATATATAATTTTAAAAAAATAAAAAAAAACTATTAATAAAAAAATAACATAAAATTATAATAATTATATATAATATATATAAAATTATTATTATATAATAATATATATATTACATATACAAAAAATATATATATTATATGTGGGTTTTTGTGGGTGTTGTGTGTTTTTATATATATAAAAGTTAAAAGGTAAATTTTGGAAAAAAAAGTGCCAAACACTTTATTTTTTTTTTGCTTTTTTTTGTTTTGAACAAAAAATTTTGATCGATTTTCCTTATCAAAAAAAAAAGACAGCTAAAAATATTAGCTTGAAGTAGGAAAGGGGTTTTTTATTAAAATATTTTTTGGAAAAATTTTGGATTTAAAAGTGGGAAAAGATGAATTTAAAAAACTTTCATAATTTTTTTATAACACTTTTAAAAAAAAATTTTTAATGTAAAATAGGGGGTAATTAGGTAGGATAGAGCCCGGGGGCAAATCTCATACCAATAATTTTTTTTTACCTTTGACCAATAAAATCCGCAGGGCCCCAACCTTTTTAAGCAAAAACAGAATCCTCATAAAATTTCTTTTTTAGGGGAATTGCAACCCCAGTTTCCCCCCCTTTTTTTTTTTTCGTTTTTGCCCATGCTATTTTTGGGGATATTAAAGGTAAAGCAAAAAAACCCCTTGTGCACAGCTACCCTAAGGGAAAAAATGATCTTTTAATTTCAAAAGGCTTCCTTGGATCCAGCTTTTTACGTAAGGATTAAAAAAATTTAAATTTATTGCGCAAAAAAAAGAGGTTTTCCAGTAAAACTGTTTTGCTGTCACAGCCCCAAAAATTACAATTTCCCCCCTTGGGGGTCATTGAAAATTTCCCTCGCTTACTCATCCCCCCAAAAAAAAAAAAAACCTCTGGATTTTTTTCGTCGCTTTTCTTTGATTTGCGTTAAAAATTTTTTTTACCAAATGGGGAAAGGGTAAAAAAATGAAGCACCCCGGAATTTTTTTTGTTGAAAAAAAAAAAAAAAAACTACCCTTATTAAACTGAGGCATTTTCATCTGTGGGGAAAAAAAAGGTACACAAATCGGGGAAAATAAAAGGGGGAATACATGCAGAAACAGAGAAAGATTTGACCTATCTTTTTTTTTAAAAGGGGGCCAAATCTTGTTTTTTCCCTTTGGGGGGGGGGGGGGGGGGGGGGGGGGGGGGAAAAAAAAAAAAAAAAAAAAAAAAAAAAAAAAAAAAAAAAAAAATTTTTTTTTAAAAAATATAAATTATAAATATTAATAAAAAAATTTTTATAATATTATAATATTTTTAAATTAAATTATTATTATATTATTTATATTAAAAAAAAAAACATTATAAAAAATACATATAAATATAGTATATATATCTGTATATGAAGATATATAGATAGATATATAATATATGTGTAATGTATTATATTATATATATCTATACTATATATATATATATATATATATTACATATATATATATATATACATATATATATATATAATATATATATGTATATGTTATAGAAGTATATACTATACATATATAGAATATATGTATATATATATATATAATAGATATATGTTATATAAACATATTTAGATATATGTGTATAATTGATATATATACATATATAGATATATGTATATATATACATATATAAATATATGTAAGATATAAGATTATATAGATAGTGTATAATATATATAACATATATAGATAATATATATATAGATATATATATACTATATAGACTATATAATTACTATATACATATAGACATTATAGATATACGTATATACCATATAGTATACGTATATTACATATAGATATACGTATATCTATATATATATATATATATCTATATTATATATATATATATACACAAATCTCATTATATTATCTCTGTATCTTTATCTATATATATATCTATATCTATGAATATACATACTAATGATATAATATATATATACATATATATACATATATATACATATATCATTATTCGACATATATACATCATATATATATCTACCATATATACTTATACATATCTACATATACATATACATATATATATATATATATATACATATACATTACATATACAATACATATACATATACATATATACAGATACATATATACATATAAAAAAAAACTATAAGATATATTATATATATATATAGATAGATATTAGATAGAGAGATAGATAGAAGCTAGAAGCTATATAGATATAGATACACACACACAAACACACACAAACACCACCACACACACACATTATAGATATATCTAGAATATATAAGATATATAATATATATATATATGTATAGTACTATATAACTATGTATATAATAATCTATGTTATATATATATCTATGTATATATAATATCTATGTAATAATTATATATATATATATCTATATCTATCGTATGATATGTATATATATATATATATAGATATATATTCTAGGTATCTTATCTATTATATAGATAATATATATATATAGATATATCTATGTATATATATAAATATCTAGGTATATATATATATCTATGTTATATATATATATATAATATATATATATATATATGTGTGTTGTGGGGTTGTATATATATATATATGTAATATATAGCTATGTACTGTTGTATTTATATACATAACTATATATATATATCTATTATATGTGTATATACTTATACATATATATATATATATATATATATATATATATTTATGTATGTGTTTGTGTAAATATAATGAGATATGTATATATATATGTAAATTTTTTATATGTATATGTATTATCTGTATTGTTTTATATCTAATAATATAATATAATATATATATATCTTATATATATATCTATATATAGATTAACCTATATGTACCTATATATACTTATATTATACATATACATCATATATAAATATATATTATATAATAGATATACATATATATATAATTATATCGTTATGACGGTATATATATATATATACACAACACACACACACAACACACACACAATAGTATACATATAATATTATATAATATATATAATATATATATATCTTTTATATGATATAAATATTATGTATATCTATATCTATGTATATATATATATAATATATATATATATATATATCTAAAATATATATATATATCTATGTATAATATATGTATAATATTATATATATTCCCATTTTATATATTATATTTTATATATACTATTAATTATATATTATATATATATATATTATATTTTATATATATTATATATATATTATATATCTATATATATATATTTTTTTATTTTATATATATTCTATATATATATAATTACTATATTATTTTATATAATATTATATATATATATTAAAATATTATATATATATTAAATTTTTAATTTTATTAATATATATATTATAATAGATAGTATTATTATAAATATTACATATTATATAATATATAAATAATATCTACTATATATATTATATAATATATCAATATAAAAATACTAAAATTATAATTTTATAAATATAT
>NW_023651115.1:0-5735 GCF_015228065.2 Penaeus monodon
CAGAATGACAATATGGGGAACCGAAAAGACATTTTTACTACCATAAAATAAAAGTAATGATAGTAATAACAATATTAATAATAACAAAATTTAACGCTATTATTTTTAATATTTTACTTTTATTGTTTTATTGTTTTATTCTGTTATGATTTTTTGGGAAAAATACTAAAAATGAAAATAATTAAAATAATAATAAGATGATAATATAATTTAAAAATATAATAAAAATTTAAAATAATAAAAATAATATTTATAATAATAATATTTATAATAATAATGATAAATAATAATATAAATTTAAAAATAATAATAATAATATAATATAAAGTAAAAATAATAAAAATAATAAAATGATCTATTTAAAAATATTATATCTGAAAAGTCCTCAAAATTTTCTTTATTTCATTTTTATCAGCTTATTGTCATGATTATAGAATTCTGGGAAATTTTTCATTTTCCCCCAAAATTGCCAAAATCATCAAGAAAAACGAAAAAACATCAATTTGGAGTACACTCTCAAAATATATTTTCGCAGATTTTTCCCTTTTTCGACTTTTAGGTTTTTTTTTTACCTTTTTATAATTTTGGACACAATTCCTGTTATTATCATCGTTATTATCATGTTATCATCATTATTATCGTTACATCATATCATCGTCCATTATTAATAATATAATATATATATATTTTATATATAATAATATATAATAAAAATATATAATAATTTATAATATATAAGTATATAAATAAAAATATATATATTAATATATTCTATAAAAAATTATAAATATGTAATAATTTTATATAATAATTATATATATATATATTATATATATATATAATATGTATATATTATCAAATAATATATATTATTATAGTATTATAATTTTTTAATATATAATATTATATAATAATTTATTTTTATAAAAATATATATTAAAAAAAATTAAAAAATTTTTTAAAATATATTTTTATATATATATTTTATTTATATAATTATATATAAAAAAAAAAATTATATATTTAATAAAAACACCCTCCCGACCAGACTCGAACCTAGGTCACCCTCCGGTATAAACCGGGGCCAGTGCTAAAACCCCTGCCACACGACCCCTAAAAAGGGTTGCAAATGGTCTTATAGCTCCATAGGACATTCCTGTCTACTCTATTTAGTAAGACAGGGAAGTTTTACCTCACCCCCCCTGGGCACTCGGGGGATTTATTTAGCAATTCAAAACCCAATCGATTCCTGAGGGATATTTTTTTGAAAATGGAAAAATGCAAAGCGCATTGATACGATTAAAAACAACCCCCCCTGACCCAAAAATCAACCTAGGGCCTCCGGGGATGAAACCGGGGGCCAGTGCTAAACCACCAGCACACGACCCACTAAAAAGGGTTGCAACTGGATCTTACACTCCTAGACTTACCCGTCTACTCTCTTAGTAAAGACAGCGAAGTTTTACGCTCACTTTCCCCCTGGCACTCGGTGGAAATTTATTTGCATTCAAACCTAAGTCAGATTCCTAGGCATGGGTTTTTTGCACTGGCCTCCGTTTCATACCCGGGTGCCTAGGTTCGAGTCCTGTCAGGGGGGGTTTTTTTTATCGATATCATGCGGCATTGCATTTTTCCATCTTTCATAAAATACCTCAGGGCATCTACTTGGATTTGAATTGCTAAATAATTTCCACCGAGTGCCCACGGGAGTGAGCGTAAAACTTCGCGTCATTCTCAATATGAGTGACAGGTATGTTATGGAGCTATAAATCCATTCCACTCCTTTTTTGGGTCGTGTGGGTGGTTTTTTTTACACTGGCCCCCGGGTTTTTAAAACCCGAGTGACCTAGGTTCAGTCCGGGCAGGGAGGGTTGTTTTTTATCGTATCAAGCGGCATTGCAAATTATTCCTCTTTCATAAATATCCTCAAAACTGACTTAGGATTTAATTGCTAAAACAATTTCCAAAGAGGGGCCCCGGGGGGGTGAGCGTAAAACTTCGCTTTTATCAGTATGAGTAAAAGGTAAGTCTTGGAGCTAGTAAAATCCTAGTTGCACACTCCTTTTTTGGGCGTGGGGGGCATGGTTGTTTAGCACTGGCCCCCCGGTTTTTATACCCGGGGTGACCAGGTTCGAGTCCTGGTCAGGGGGGGTTGTTTTTTATCGATATCAATGCGGCATGCATTTTCCATCTTTCAAAAATATCCTCAGGGAAACTGACTTAGGATTTGATTGCTAAATCATTTTCCACCGAGTCCCCCCGGGGGGGTGAGCGTAAACTTCGCTGTCATTACTCAATTATAGACAGTAAAGTCTTGGGGCAGTAAGATCCAGTTTTGGGCCACTCCTTTTTGGGGCGTGTGGCTGGTTGTTTAGCACTGGGTCCGGTTTATCCCGAGTGACCTAGGTTCGAGTCCTGGGCAGGGAGGGGGTTTTTATTTTCGATATCAATGCGGCATTGCCCTTATTTCCTCTTTCCCTAAAAAATACCCCAGGACATCTACTTGGATTTTAATTGCAAATCAATTTCCCCCCGAGTGCCCCGGGGAGTGAGCGTAAAACTTCGCTTCATTACCAATATATAGACAGGTAATTTCTATGAGCTAGTAAAATCCTAGTTTTCACACTCCTTTTGTGGGTCGTGTGGCATGGTTTTTTAGCACTCCCCCGGTTTTATACCCCAGTGACCTAGGTTCGAGTCCTGGTCAGGGGGGGTTGTTATTTTCGATTCATGCGGCATTGCATTATTCCATCTTTTTAAAAAATACCTCAGGAATCTGACTTAGGGTTTGAATTTCTAATCTTTCCACGATGCCCACGGGATTTTCGTAAAAATTTGCTTCATTTCTCAAGTAGATAACAGGTAATGTCTATGGAGCTATAAAATCCTGTTGCCACTCCTTTTAGTGGGGGGTGTGGCATGGTTGTTTTGCACTGGGTCCGGTTTATACCCGGGGTGCCTAGGGTTTGAGTCCTGGTCAGGGAGGGTTGTTTTTTTATCGAATCAATGCGGCATTGCATTTTTCCATCTTTTATATAAATAATATATATATATATATATATTATATATAAAATGATATATGCATATATTATATATTTATACAAATATATATATATTATATATTATTATTATATTTTTTTATTTCTCTTAAAATACATATAAATTTATACACCGCCCCCCAACACCCCCACCCACACACACACACCCCACACACCCCCACAACACACAACACAACAGACACACCACACACCACAACACCCCACCACACCAAAATTTAATATATATATATATATAATATTATTAAAATATATATTTATTCATGTTATTGTATATATTTATATATATATATAATATTATATTATATATTTATGTATATAGGGGATTTTTATTTATTTATTAATATATATATTATTTTATATATTAATATATATATTTTAATTAAATTTTTAAAGTGTGTATATTTATTTATATATTTATATATTTATATAATTTTATCATATTTCCCAAACCACACAACAACAATACCCCCCCACACCCACCACACACACACACACACACACACTTATTTTAATTTTATTATATTTTTTTATATAAAATATAATAAAATAATATTTTATATATTCTATTTTATTAAAATATTATTTTATATTTTATATATATATTTTTTTTTATATATATTTTTATATAAAATATATAAAAATTATATTTTAAAATGTTTATATTTTTAATTTTATATAATTTTTATTTAATATTATATTAAATTTATATATTTAAAAATTATATTACTATATATATATTAATATATATATATTATAATTATATATATATATATATATAAAATTTTTAAAATAATTATATATTAAAATTTATATTTGATATTTTATTTTAATATAATAATATCCTACAACATATATATCTAATTTTTATTTTATAATAAAATAATTTTAAATATTATAATTTATATATTATATATAATATAAATTTTAATATAAATTTTTTATTTATTTATTTTTATTATTATTATTATTATATTTTAAATATATATATATATATATATATATTTTTAAAATAATTGAAATCCTAAAATCTAATTTTATTATTAAAACAAATTTTATTATCCCCATATATATTATAATATAATATATAATATATACCCCTAAAACTAATAAAATTTTAAATATTTCACTTATTTCATAATATGCTATAATATATATAATTATATATTTTAAATTATATAAAATATATATTTTTTAAAATATATATATATATATATATAAAAATTTTAATTATTTTTTTTATTATATAAAAAATAATATAAATTATAAATAAAATAATATATTAATTTTATTATATATTATATATAATATATATATACATATGTTTCATTTATATATAATATTGTAATAAACTAATCTATATCATCTATCTATCTATCTATCTATCTATCATATTATAATATTATATTAATATAGTGATTAAAAGATAGATAGATACACAATAGAAAAGGCGTAGGATTTGAATTGTTATATCAAATTTTCCCCTTAGTGCCCATGGGGAAAGACCTTATAATACATGTATATGTATTGAATATATATAAATTATATATCATATATTACATATTGTATAAAAAATATATAAATCATGCATATAGTTAAAAATATATTATAATATATATATTAAAAAAACTATTTTATATAATATATAATATATTATATATAATTATATAATTTTTATTTATTTACTTATATTAACCTTCTAGTATATATTTATATATTATATTATAATATAATATATATATATTTTTTATATATATAATTTTACTTATATATATAAAAAAAATTTATAATATGTATATATAATCATATATATAATATTATAATTACTATATTAAATATATAATATTATATTATATAAATTAATATTATATGTATTATATATATATTAAAATCAATATATATATTATATATATTATATGAAAAAAAAAATACTTATTAAAATGTATATAAAAAAAAAAAAAAAAAAAAAAAAAAAAAAAAAAAAAATATATATATTATATTTATATATTATATTAATTTTATTATTTTATATATTATTTAAAAATGGTGTATGTTGTTGTATGATGTTTGTTTTATTATATATTATTTTTTTTATTAAAATTTTTTTTTATTATATTTTTTATTAATTTTTATTTATATAATATATGTGTCTGTTGTGTGTTTTGTGTTGGGGTTTTTGTGAGTGTGTGTGTGTGAGTGGTCTGTGTATGTTTTGTATATATATATATATATATAATATATATTATATATATTAATTACCCCAATTGTTTCATATTTCTGTATGCATAATATATAAAATTTATTTTTATTATATATATATATTAAAATTTATAATTATTTTTTAATATATATATTATAATTTTTATATTATATTTAAAATTTTTTTTATAAATTTATTTAATTTTTATTATGTTTTAAATAAAATATATAAAACAAAATCTATTATATAAATATATTTAATTAATAATTATATTTTATATATTATTATATATATATAATAATATAAAAAAACCCCCCATATTTTTTGATATATATATATATATTATATTTTAAAATTTTAAATAATAAAAAATATATTAATTTAAAAAATATTTATTATATAATTATATAATAATATATATATAAAACATATATATATATATTATATATATATATATATATTATAATATAATATATTAT
>NW_023651116.1:0-5735 GCF_015228065.2 Penaeus monodon
TATTTTTTTTTAATTTTTTTCCTTTTATTTGCGTTCCTTCCCCAAGCCCTTCTCTTGTTGTTTTGCCCGGGGCTGGGCCCCCCCCCCCTTCTGCTGGCCCCCCCCGGTTGGGGTGTTCCGGGGTTCCGGCTTCTCCGGGAAAAGGCTGGGGACCCTCCCGTCTCCTCCGCTCCCCCGCCCCCCCTTTTCTGCTGTGCCCCGGCGGCCCAAAAACTGCCCCTCCTTTAAAAAAAAAAAAAAAAAAAAAGCCATTAATTTTTTTTTTTTTTTTTTTAATATAAAATTTGTGTTTGGGGTGTGTGTGTTGTGTGTGTGTTTGTAATTATTTAAATGTAATTGTGTCTTACTCGCTAAAAAATTATTTTTATTGGGAGTAAGAACCGAAAAGATCTTTAAAGAGTTGATTTGGAATTTTGGGGATTTTTTTGTTTTAAAAGTCGGAACACATGAAGTCCATAATGTGTTTGAATGTGTTTCGGATTTGATATGCAATCCCTGTATCATCCCAAATTTTAGAAAGGAGACTTAAGACCATTTCCATCATAATTATCCCTTACATCTTAGGGCTATCAAGAGACAAAACAAGATTGGTATTTCGAACCCAAACCGTGTCCTGTAGATCCAGTAATCAAGCAACTGGATCCACGAGACAAGGCCAAAGTTTTTGCCCCTATGTCACGCAGAGGAAGATGAAAAGTAAATGTCAATCAAACTTAATTCAATGTACTATACTAAAAAAAAATGGAAGCTTGCATTGAGTGAAAGAATTCTAGCTAATGAAAAACCCTTTTATTCTCGTGGCAACACCACTTTCATCTGAGTTGAAAAAAGGGGCTTGCAATAGTTTCCTCGTCCCCTTACTGTGGAAATTTTATTCCTAGTTGTTTTTTTTCATTATTTTTTTTTAAAAACAAAGGATGGTGTTAGTAACTTTCGTTTATTAAAAATGACCCGGTTGTTACAGAACCCGGGGGCATACAAACCCAAATTAAGTTTTAAAAATTTTTGGGTCAAGTGTAATAATTTATAAATATCCTTGTGTTTCTTTAATTCTATGTCCCCATTCCCCTCGTATTTCATATATTCTTTTTTTTACGGGGTGCCCCCTGATCACTTTTAAATTTTTGTAATTACTTACTCTATTGTTTTAAAGTTAGCTTGTTATTCTTAAAGTCAAATAATTAATTTATATGCAGCTCTTCTGTTCTAGCCTTGTTACTTTACTAATCAAAAACACTCACAAAAGCTCTGCTTGTTTTCTTCCTGTTACAAACATCTTATTAGATATTATTTATTTCCTTTTAGCTTCCCTTTTTATATACTGCCATTTTTTAAAATAAAATTTCTGTAAGTAGCAAAGGTAGGGAATAAAACCATTTATAATTAAATTTTTATTTATACCAATCACCCATAACAAAAATGTATGAAAATCCCCTCAACCCCAAACATATATAAAATATTACACAACAGAAAAACATTATATTCAAATAAACCTATACTGCAATACAGGTGACAAAGGTCAACTTAAAAACATAAAATGTAAATTATCGTAACCACAACCCGGCTCCGCCGACCACCGACCAGCCATAGTCACCTCCTTCCCAAGTCCGTCAAGTCGTTCTCCTCCCCCTCGCCCTTACTCCCATACAACCCATTCTGAGTCGACCAGACCGAAGCCCGAACCCAACAAACCCCCATGGGCTCGTCCACGTATTCCCGAGTCCCGTTCGTCCGTCGCAGTCGGAGTAAAGCAGCGTCAGGTCCCTACAGAGGTCATGCAATTAGTTGACGGTCGTACACAGGTCGATGGTCGATGGGCAGCCATGTAATAATGGGAACCCCTTTTGGTCTGCTAGCAACAGCACACAGACTAAGAAAAATTTCCGGGCAGTTTCTGTAATGCACAGTAGCGGTGTTCCCGGAGTTCTACGGGGGATTTCCTACATGGAAATTTAGGACGAGAATGTTTTCTACCATTGTGAAGGCCATGGTATTACCGATTTGGAGCCCATTTACCTCGTCCAGGCAAAAGCCCTAAACCACAAGTGCAGTGTCATGAAAGTGTGATTTCGGGAACACCGCGAGATTACGCTGTGCCACATCCACCTATATAGCCAGTCTTATTGAGAATGTTTGGGCAGCCACAACCAAATCCAAGATGGAAAACAGCAAGGCTGACTGGGAAGCCTTTCAAAAAGCCTTGGCCCACTGTCTAAAATGCAATGAACCCCCCTAGATGAAAACGTGGAAGTGCTTGAAGCCAGACTTATCAGTGCCATAAACCAAGCAGCCTCACAAACTACCTGAAACTTGGCCGTGGTCCAGGAGTTTAAAGACACCTAGTACTTTAAGACAAGATTAAGTAAGTCATCGTAGATGAACAGTGCAGTAACAATTCCGAAGGCAAAGAACCCTGACAACCTAGCCCTCCAAAGGAAGCAGTCCGGATGCCAGAAACCGGGAATAAGATCCTTTGATCATTGACCCCTTTCGAATGTGGCATAGGTCAGGGGAGCTACTACCACTCCCTAAGGTGCCACACCACGACCCTCAATCAAAGCAAACAGACTGGGCATAAGTTCTCTGCAAAAAAAGCGCACAATCTGCCAGGGGAAACCCCGGGGAAAAACCAGAACCCTACCGGGGAGACTTGCTCTTTCAGAAAAGGGGTACAAAAACCCAAGCTCAATTTATCTTCTTCTGAGGGAACTAAAAAAACCTACAAAAACATTTCTTGCACACCCCGGGTTCTGATGGATCTTTTACCCCCTCTTTCCCCCTAGACTGGGAGGGGATTGCATTTCCCGCAACTCCATCAATCCTGGAAAAAATTCCCTCACCCCAGAACTTTAAGAGGGGTATCTAGTTCCCATCCCCAAAACCAAAAGGGGCCCGGGAAATACCCCCCCATCTCTCTCCCAGATGTCTGGCAAGACCTGAGAAATGGGAAATAGGACCCCCCATAAAAATCTCCATTTCACTGGAAAATGGGAGACCCCCTGAACCCCATGGGTTTTAAAGGGCATGAGCACTTCTGTGGTAGTATTCCTAGACCTGGAAAATTTTTTTTAATTTCAAGTCCTCTTTCTATTCAGGGGAGCCCGATCCCGAGGGAACAGAGGAAAGCTCTTGGGTTGGATAGGTGACTATTTCAGGAACAGAACAGCCAAATTTTGTTCCAAAGGGCACCCTTCCCCGCACAGCCAGTAGAAAGGAAACCTTAGGGTGGGGGCCTCATCCAGCCTTTTTAATGCCGTCTGCCCTGCATCCCAACATACCCTCTCATTTGGGGGGCAGCTCATATCCTATGAGCATTTCACAGTCATTTCCCCCTGGACCACACTGCCTTTTAAAGCCCAGCGCTGCCTTGTATTGAGGAGTGCTGTAGGACAAATTCCCCGCCAAAAACAGAATCCATAGCGAGACAAAAAGTTCAAAGGGACAAATCTGAGAATCCAGGGAAATTACTTAGAGTAGGTAGGGGCTTCCAAACTTTGGGAGGGCCTGCACTTGGTTGACAGAACCAAAGCAAAACTGCTTCATGAGACAATGACTGGGAGATACATAGACAGACATAAAATTTAAGACTTCTAGTAAATGTCATCCGTCCATATGGATATGCTTCTACCCCCGTGCCGAAAACCCAAAAATTAAAGGAAAATTTGGAGAATTTTAAAAATTAAGCTCCCAGATCATTCTGGGTGGACAAAGGCCTAAACCTTTCTCATGGGGGAAACCTTCCCCCGGACTCACAATTGACTAATGGAGCTCTTTCCTTTTCAAAGGTCATCCAGCCCCCAGAAACAAAAAACATGAACACTAAATATCAACGCCTAGAAAAAGACCACGAGTGTTTGCGATAAACCCTTGCTGTCTCACACAGCCGGGGGTTTTGATACGCTATCACTCAAAAACCTACTTGCCAAGGCAAGACATTATACTACTTTTTTCGATTTTCCCACACCAAATATTGATTCGTATTTTATAGATACCCCGCGGCCCCACACCACGCACACCCCCACGCCGCACGCACGCCGCACGAAAACGCACGCAAAAAACACACACACACACACACACAACACACACCACAACACACACCAACACAAAACACACACCCCCAAACACCCCAACACACACACACACGCACTTCGCACGCCACTAATTTTCATTCATAAAATTAATGTTCTATGATTAAAAAAAATTAAGGACATGTTTTTTTGTTTACAAATTATGTTTTTGGGTTTGGTTCTAGTGAAAAAGAAACTGTCATTTCATTTTTTTTCGAAACTACTACAGATGGTGCAGCTACGAGACCATTTGCAGTGTTATCCAAACTGAAATTTTTTATCTACACAGCTGCCCACACAGTTTTTTTTTTTTTCTTATATACATAAAGCTTTTTCATTTTTCAAGAAATATGCTCTATAATTTGATATTTCCCTGTTAAAAGAAGGGGGAAATCCCGCCTCATTCCATTGGTGTTCCCATTTCGATAAACAAAAATTCCGGAAATCGCTTTTGAAAAAATCCACCACAAAGCCTTTATAAAAAACTCACATCCGAGGGGCAGGGCAGTTGTACATACATGTCCCTAAAAATTTACTTTTTTAATTATCATTCCCATAGATGGCTACATTTGTACAATCACCAAGACCATTTTACAAAATCTGCCTGCCCGGCCTTTTCCCTTTTTTTCCTTGATTTTTTGAAAAATTTTACGTTATCTTAAAACTGCTGTTACTAAGGTCTAAATATTAAAGTAATTAAATGTCTTTATAAAAAATAACACCCTCGATATCCATAACATTAGTAAATTATATATTATATAAATATATTAAAAATAATTATATATATAATATTTATACAAAACATATACTTTTTTTTTTCTTTTTTTCCCCCCATTTCAGGAAAGGTGAAAACAGGTAAAGGTATAAGATCTGTAATTGACCCCCTTTTTGGTAAGCCCAGCAAGCCATCTATAGCGAGACATTTCACACACAAAAACACACCCACACACACACAATAATAAAATAATAAAAAAAAGCAAAGCATTTTCCCACGGCATTTAATTTGGGGCTACATGTTTTTTTTTATAACTTATTTGAAGAAACAAAAAGGGCAAAGGCTTATGTATTTCCATAAATAGACACTAAAAACTTGTTAGTAAATTTTTTTTACCTGACCCCTTTGTAGGAACGCGGGGGAACGAGCGCAGCGCCGTAAAGCCTGTTAAAAATTTAAAACAATTTGCGTTGCAAACAGCCCCCCGTCTTAGAATGGGGGGTTTGCCCGTATATATACCCCTCGTTCTGCCAAAACAAAGCAGAGAGGAGGAGAACGAGGAAACGCAACCAGGCTTCCCCTGGGGGGTAAGGACGAAATACGATTCACTCTCTTAGTTATTGCTGTTAAGTTGTACCAAAAGTTAAGAGCCCTTTTTCCCTTTTGGGCAAAATTTTTGAGCAAAGGGGTCGGGCCTGGTCCCTGCCAGTTTTGGTGCCCCCGGCTACCCTTTCCTCCTCAAAAGGGAGGGGGGATCATGACCACTCCTTGCAACTCGACCTGAACAACGGGAACCCCCACAACCAAAACGAGAAGACCACTTTTTAAAAACCCCCACCGAGAATGCAAAGGTTCCGAATGTAAAAAGCGGTGAAAAAATGAAAAAAAATTCAAGGGCGGGGTTTTTTTTTTAAAAAAAGGGGGGAACCCCCTTTTTAAAAAACATCCCAAAA
>NW_023651117.1:0-5735 GCF_015228065.2 Penaeus monodon
ATGAATTTTGTGTTTTATTATAATGTATATATAGAAATATATACGCACCATGCACACATACATGCAAATATATATGCAAACAAGGATAGGATAGGATAAGATGGGCTAGATAAGATAGGATAGGACAGGATAGGATAGGATAGGATAGGATAGGATAGGATAGGTTCGGTTCGGTTCGGTTCGGTTCGGTTTAGTTAGATTACGTTAAGCTATGTTAGGGTTGAAACGTGTAAAAATACACGCAAGCATACATACATACATACATATAAACATACAAGGATAGGATAGGATAGGATAGAATAGGTTATTTTAGGTTTGCTTATTTTTTTTAGGTTGCATAAGTGTAAACATACATAAGGCATGTACACATACATATTTACAAGAATAGGACAGGATAGGATAGGATAGGGATAGGAAAGGATAGGTGAGGTTAGGTTAGGTTATTTTATTTTAGGTTGCATAAGTGTAAACATACATACAGGTATGTAAACATACATTTTTAAAAGACTAGGACAGGATAGGATAGAATGGGATAGGATAGGATAGGATAGGATGGGATAGGATAGGTTAGGTTAGGTTTGCTTATTTTAGTTTAGGTTGCATAAGTGTAAACATACATACAGGTATGTACACATACATATTTACAAGGATAGAATAGGATAAAATAGGATAGGATAGGATAGGATAGGATAGGATAGGATAGGATAGGATAGGATAGGATAGGATAGGATAGGATAGGATAGGATAGGTTAGGCTAGGTTGGGTTAGGTTTAGTTACATACATACATACATACATACATACACACACACACACATACATACATACATACATACAGGCATACATACATACATACATACATACATACATACATACATACATACATACATACAGGCATACATACATACATACTTACATACATACATAGAAACTGACAAGGATAGGATAGGATATGATAGATTAGGTTTGGTTTGCTTATTTTAGTTTAGGTCGCAACAGTGTAACCATACATACAGGCTCATACACATACATATATACAAGGATGCGATAGTATAGGTCAAGTTATAATAGGTAAACATACATATAGGCATATATATAAATAGATACATTCATATATATATATATATATATATATACATACGTAAACACACACACACACACACACATACATACACACACACACACATATGTACATACATACATACACATACATACACATACATACATACATACATACATGCATACATATAAACATATATATACACACTTAATATCCTCGGATATTATCCTCATATCGGAAATTGATGAACTCGAGGTGGCAACACACTCCTGTCGGAGGCGCGGCGTGGCGACATTTTGCCCTGTATATTCGTTATAGACTATGGAAGAGACTATTATATGTTGCTAGGAGCTCCCTTGCATCTGCCTTCATACTGCAACGTGAACTTCGGTCGCCTTCACTTCGCCGAAGCCCAGGGCACAAACATTTTATCCCGCGAGTGAGGAGGATGCCCGAAAACGGTGTTGTGTTGCCACGGACCGCTGCTGTATCTTTTATTATTATCATTATTATTATTATTATTATTATTATTATTATTATTATTATCATTATTATCATTATTATTATTATTATTATTATTATTATTATTATTATTATCTATATCTATATATATATATATATTTTGTATTCCTGGCATCAGTGTCTCTACTCAAATAAGCAAGCACCAGGTGGAATTGAAATCTTTTTATTTGTACCATTTACGAGTATTTCTTATTTTAAAATATTCCATCCTTAAAACCCCTAAACACCGATAAATCCAAGTTTTTATAAGACTCTAATATTTTAAACTCTAATTTTTTTTTTTGGTTGTTCTTTCTAAGTTTAAGTGTTTTTTTTTTTTTTTTTAATGAAAAGTGTATTTTTTCTTTTTTTAAGTTATACCAGTATTAAAAATCATATCTTAACTTGAATTTACCCGCGTAAAACTGACGCCACTACGAACAAGTCTCTATGCGTTTTTTGCTATTAAACATAACAGCTGTCACATTTCCTATCATTTTTCTTTTTGTGTGTGTATATTTACATATTGTACCGTGTGTGTGGGTATGGGTGTTTAAGTAAACTGCGCATTTTTAACATTATGTAATAGCGCATGTTTACATATATAACCCTACACACCACCGAATATATGAACTTATACACACCAACAAAAACTGATTAAACTGTGACAGATTTTATGTTGACATAGCAAACACGTTTAAGAGACTTGTTCGCTCAGTGGCGTCGTTTTCGCGCTAAATTAATTTAAATTGATTATAAACTAGTGTATTAACTTAAAATAAAAAAAAAATACATTTCTTTAAAAAAAAAAAAAAAAAAACACTGTTAACTTATAAAATAACAACCAATAAGTAAATTTTAGAGTTAGTATTAAGTCATTATAAAGATTTGGTTTTTATCGGTTTTTACGGGAATTTAAAGGATGGAATATTTTAAAATAAAAAATACTCAAATGGTAAAAAATAAAAAGATTTCATTCCACCGGGTCTTGCTTTTTTGATAAAACCTGAGCCGGGATAAAAAAATTTATTTTTATATAGATATGATAATATAATAATAAAAATAATAATAATAAAAAAGAAATATAATAATTTAATAAAATAAAAATATTAATAATAATAATTAAAAAATAATAAAAATTAAAAAATGAATATAATAAAAAATAATTTTTAATAATAAAAATAATAATAAATTTAAAAAAAAATACCCCGGGGCCCGTGGCCACAAAACCGTTTCGGGCATCCCCCTCACTCGGGGGATAAAATGTTTGCCCGGGGTTTCGGCGAAGGAAAGGGACCGAAGTTCACGTTGCAGTATGAAGGCGATGCAAGGGGCTCCTAGCAACATATAATAGTCTCTTCCATAGTCTAAAACAAATATACAGGGGAAAAACCCACCCCCGGGCCCCCGACAGGAGGTGTTTCCACCCCCGAGCATCAATTTTTCCCTATGAGGATAATATCCGGGGTATTAAGTGTGTATATAAGTTTATATTAGCTCTATGTAAGTAAGTGATGGTATGTTGTATGCCTGTATGTATGTTTTATGTGTATGTTGTGTATTATGATGACTATGTGTGTTTGTGGTTGTTTTACGATGTATAATTATTTTATAAATTATGAATTATCTTTTAATATTTTGCTTTTATGTTTTTACCTATTATAAAATTTACCTATAATCGATCCTTGTTTTAAATTTTGTGTATAGCCCGTATGTATGGTTAACTGTTGGGCCTAAATAAAAAAGCAAAAAAAACCCAATCTTCTATCCATCCATCCTTGTCAGTTTCTTTATGATTAAGTTGTATGTTGTTGCCTTATGTATGTTTATGTAGTATGTATGTTGTATGTTGTATGTATGTTTTTCCTGATGTATGTAGTATGTTTTGTGTGTGTGTATGTATTAGTTGTATGTTGTAATAAACCTAAAACCCCCCAGCCAACCTATCCCATCCTATCCTTCCATCCATCCTTCATCCCCATCCTTCCCATCCTATCCTATTATCCTTCCCTTTCCCATCCTATTTTCCATTCTATCCTTGTAAATATGTATGTGTACTACCTGTATGTATTTTACACTTTTGCAAACCTAAACTAAAAGGGAAACCTAAAAACCTATCCTATCCTATCCTATCCTATCCTATCCCATCCCTGTAGTTTATAGTATGTAGTTGCCGCGTGATTTTTACAGGTTTGAACTTAACTGGGATTAAAAGAATCTCAAACATAACCAACCCTAGCCCGCTAAAACCAAATAACCTATCCCTTTCCCTCCCATCCTATCCATCCTATCCCCTTTTATCCTTTTGTCCAGCTTTTTAAAAAGTATGTTTCCCTTTGATTTTTTACACTTTTGCAACCAAAATAAATAAGCCCAACCAAAAAACCTTCCTATCCTATCCTATCATATCCTTTTATGTTTATATGTATGTATGTATTTTGCTTGCTGTATTTTTTTAAAGTTTCAACCCCCAAATAGCTTAACGAAACTAACCAACCTAAACCCAACCTAGCCTAACCCCAAACCCAAACCAACCCACCTTCCTTTCCACCATCCATCCATCCTATCCTGCCCCCTTCTTGTAAAATGTATGTGTCATGCCTGTATGTTGTTTACACTTTGCAAACCCAAATAAAAAAAGCAAAACCCAAAAAAACCCATTTTACCCATCCTATCCTACCTTGTAGTTTTTTAAAGTAGTATGTAGTAAAGCTTTGGGGATTTTTACCTTTCAACCCCAACATGTTAACAAAACTAAAAAACCGAAACCCAACCGAACCGACCAACCTATCCTATCCTATCCTATCCTACCTATCCATCCTGTCCCATCCTATCTTTTAACTAGCCCCTCTTATCCCACCATCCTTTTTGGATTATTTGCATGTATGTGTACATGGTGCGTATAATTTTTTATTACTTTTTACACATTTTTTTATATATGTATAATTAATATTTTTATATATAATATATAAAATAATTATATATATAAATTTTAATATAATTAAATTTTTTTTATATTTAATATAGATATAGTAAGAAAATAATTGATACAGATTTTGATATAGATTTAGATAAATCTATATTATAATTTATATTATATATTAAATATATAAATACTGATGTTATGTATATTTATATTGTGGTGGGGTGTGTGTGTGTGTGGCAGGTGCGTGCGTGCGTGCGTGCTGCGTCATGTTGTGTGTGTGTGTGTGTGGTGTGTGTTTTGTGTGGTGGTGTGTGTGTGTTGTGTGTGTTGTGGTTTTGTGTGTATTATAGAAGATGATAGATAGATTTTTTATTTATATTACTTATATGTTATAATATAATGTGTGTGTGTGTGGTGTGTGTTTTGTTTTTGTATCATTTTTATTTATTACTATTTTTGGTTATATTAAAATTTTAATTTAAAAATTAAAATAATATATATATAATTATATATTTTGGGGGTGTGTGTGGGTGTGGTGTGGTTGGGGTTTTGTGTGGGGTGTTTTTTGTGGTGTTGGTTTTGTTGGGGTGTGTGGGTGGTGTGGGTGTGTGGGGGTGTTTGTGGTGTGTGTGGGTTAAATAGGTTGGGGGGGTATTAATAATTGGGGTGGGGGGTTGGGTTTTGGTTTTGTTGGGGTGTGGGGTGTGTGGGGTGTGGGTGTGGGGGTGTGTGTGTGGTGTGGGGGTGTGTGTGTGTTTTGGGGTGTGAAAATATAGGTAAATTATACTCACACCCCCCCCACGCACACACCACCCACCCACACACCCCAACCACACCACCACCCCCACACACACCCACCAAAAAACCCCCCCCCCCCACCCCCCCACCACACCCCACCACTTTATAATTTTTAAAAAAAATTTTTTTATTTGATTATAAATATTTATTTCTTCCAAGGCATTAATACTAATATTAAATAATATATAATATATAATATTATTATATATTAATTTTTATTATATATAAATAGATACAAATATTCTGTATATTGATGTAAAAAAATATTTATATTAGTTTTTTATTTTATTTATTTATTATATATAAAAATATATATTATTATATTATTTTTTGTTTCCCCAAACATTTAATTTTTTATATATATCTTTATACAAACATTGTTTATCTTTTTATTATATATAAAATTATATTATTTTTTATATCTTACGTATATTAAAATAAACATATATATA
>NW_023651118.1:0-5734 GCF_015228065.2 Penaeus monodon
ATTTTTATATTTAAGTATATATATTTTATATATTTATATATATTATATTTAATATAAATTTCAATGTATGGGTGTGTATGTATGTTAAAATTATATATATATATATATATATATATAGGGGATATAATATATATATATTAATATAAAATACAAAAAAATATATATAATATATATAATATAATATATATATATATATTATAAAAAATATATAATATATTATACACACACACACATTATATATATATATAATAATATTTTAATATTATTATAATAATATTATATAATATAATTATAATAATATAATATATATAAATATACACACAAACAACACAACGTCGACTTCCGAGCTGAACGGTTACAGTGGAAGCTATTTCCCTACGTCAAATTTTAGGGGAACAGAGAACAAACCCACCAAACCAAACACACACCACAAACACACCACACACACACACACACACACAAATATATATTATATTATATATATTTTAATATTATATATTAAAATATAAAATATATTTTATTATATATAATATATTTTATATATATAAAAAATTTATATATTATATATATATTAATTATAGCTAAATTACACACATTATGTATAATGTAATTATATATATATAAAGATTTATCTATATATAAAAATATATTAATATATAATATATATATATACACATATTATGCATATATAATCAATTTATGCAAATTTTATATATAATTTATTATTAATTATATATAATATATTAATATTATAATTAAAAATTAAATTTTTAAATATAATAGAATATATATAATATTAAAATATATTATATTATACAAAACAATATATATATATATATATATATTATAATTTTATATATTATATATTTAAAATAATAAATATATTATATATAATATATATTACATTTTATAAAATATATATATATATTAATAATTTTATATTATATTAGAATATTATATATTATATATTTATATTATATATATTAAAAAATATAATTATAATATATAAAATTAAATATATACTTTTTTTAAAAGGGTATTTTTATTTTTATTTTGTATTTATTTTTTTATTTTTTAATATATATATTTTATAGATAATTTAAATATATATTTTTAAATTTTATTATAATATTTTATTTTTATTTTTATATTAATTTTTTTTTATTAAAAAAAAAAAAACCACCAAAACCCCCCCACACACACACACCCACACCCCCAAAAAAAAATATTTTTTATATTTTTATATTCATATATTTATATTATATTTTTATATTTTTATTTAAAAATTCTAATACTCTATACATAATCTTGAAAAAATGTCTGTATTTAATTTATTTTATAATATTTTTTTAAAAATTTTATTTTTTATTTTAAAATTTATATATATGGATATTAAATTTTTTTTAAAATTATTAGTTATAATATTATTATAAATTTTACATAATATATTTATATTATATAATAATAATATATAATATATAAAATATAAATACATTTTGGATATAATTTAAAATAAATATATATATTATAATATAATAATATATTATATATTATTTAAAATATATTATAAAAAAACAATTATATTTTATAATATATTTTTAAATATATAAAAATAATTTTAAAAATTATTTTATATTATAAAATAAATATATATATTATAATATATATTTATATTTATTTATTTTTTCATTTTTTATTTATCTATTTTTTATATATAATATATATATATAAATAATAAAATATATTATATATATATATAATATATACATGTGTGTGTGTGTGTGTGTGTGTGTGTGTGTGTGTGGTGTGTGTGTGTGTGTGTTTTTGTGTATGTATTATATTATTATATAAATTTTATTTTATATATGTTATATATATATATATATTATATATATATATATAAAATATATATATATTAAAATATATATATTATATATATATTATATATATACGTATCTATGTATGTACATTTGTATATGTTGTGCGGGGGGTATGTGGATTTTTTGTGTGTGTGTGTGTGTATGTGTGTTTGTGTGTGCGTGTTGTGTGTGTGGTGGGGTGTGTGGGGTGGGTGGGGTGTGTGGGTGTGGTGTGTGTGTGGGGTGTGTGTGTGTGCGGTGTGTATTATATATATATATATGTATGTATTATAAAATATATATATATATATATATATATATATATATATATTAAAATATATATATATATATATATATACGTATGTATGTATGAACATTTGTATTGTAGTTGTGTGGGTATTGGATTGTGTGTGTGTGTGTGTGTGTGTGTTATGTGTTATATATAATATATCATATATATATATAAATATATATATATAAAATATATATATTATACACATAGACACATTTTTTCATATATTTATAATATGATGTATAAATACATATATTATATTATTATATTATATTTTAATTATATATATAATATATATTATATATATATATAATATTATATAAATATATATAATATATACATCTAGAACACATATGAACATTATAAAAAATATTATAACATATATATATATATAAATTCATATATATAATTTTTATTTTATATGTTTATATATATATAATATATTTATATTATATATATAATATATATATATTTATATATTTTTTACCTGTGTGTGTATAGGAAGTAATTTTATATATATATATATATATATTAAAATATATATATATAATATTATATATATAATTAATATATAATATATATATATATAATATATATAAATATATATATATATTGTTATAAATTTTTTTATATGTTTTAATGTGTTCAATGTTGTAAATATATATGTTTATATTATAATTATATATATATATATATTTTAAAATATAAATTTTTATATAATTTAATATATTATATATATTATAAATGATATTAATATGTGTTATATTTTTAAAAATTTTATATTTAATATATATAGTAATTTTATTTATATATATTTAATATATATATAATATATATATTATTTAATTTCTACTATAATAAATATATGCTAAAAGTTCTATGTGTATATATATATATATATATAATTTAATATATTATATATATATTTATTATATAATATATTTCACATACACACACACACACACCACACACACCTCCAATACCACACACACATACATATACAAAGTTCATACATACAACGTATATATATATATATATATATATATATTTATTAAAATATATATATTAAAAAATATTATATATAATACAACATTTATAAATATTTATACACCACGCACACACCCCCCACCACAACACACACCCCACAACAACCCCACCACACACCCCACACACACACACACACACACCCCCACCCAAAAACACTACACCCACACCCCACACCCTCCACATACCCCCACGCACAACAATACAAAATTTAAAACTAGATACGTATATAATTATATATATATTTTAATATATATAATATATATTTATAAAATATATATATATATATATAAAAATATATAAAAAATTTTAAAAAAATATATATATTTTATATATATATAAATACATACACAAACACAACACACACACACAACACAACACACCAAAACCCCACACACCACACATGTAATAATATATATTATATATAAATTTTAATATCATATAATATTTTTATAATATATAAATAGATAAATAATAAATAATAAATAAAATATTATTTTATATTATATAATTTATATTATTATATATATTTTTATATTGATATATATATTTATATATATAAAATTTTATTATATATATATATGTGTAATTAAAATTTTATATATATTTTATTATATATAATATATATATAATATATTAATATATATATATATATTACTAATATATTAATATATTATATAAATTAAAATATATTTTTATCAGCCATTATGCAATGTTATATTATATTGTATAGAATATAATAATATATTTATAATATTTATATATATATTCATATATATATATATATATATTTAAAATATAATATATTATATATATTGTGGTGTGTTGTGGTGTGTGTGTGTGTGTGTTTTTGTGTGTTTTTTTGTGTTTATTATAATATATAAAATTATATATAAATATAATATATATATTATATATAATATATTATATATATATATTATAATATTAATATAATATAATAATATAATAAAAAACACACACTATACTATATATCTACCTATTTAATATTATATATATATATAATATATATAATATATATATAAATTTTATAAAATTTTAATATAATTATATATAATATTTTATCATAAATAAAATTTAGTATATAATTAAAATAATATTATATTAATATAAAATTTATAAATAAAAAATACTATATTAAAATATATATATATTATTATTTATATTTATATATATTTATAATATATTATATAATATATATATATATTACATATTAATAATAATATATGATATAAAATATTATATAGTATATTTATATAATAATATAATATAATATATAATTTTATATATAATTTTAATAATTATATATATATTTTTTATTTTTTTATATATTTTATTATATTTAAAATTTATTTTAGGTGTGTGGTGTGGTGTGTGTGTGGTGTGTGGGTTGTGTGTGTGTGTTGTGTGTTGTTCTCTGCTTCCCCTGAAATTGACGTAGGGGGAATAGCATGTCCACTGTAGACCGTTCAGCTCGGAAATCGCACTGTGTGTGTGTGTTTTTGTGTTTTCCCTTTTTTATTTATTATTATTAATATTTTATTTTTTATTTTAATATAATTTATTATTATAAATATATGTGGGTGGTTTTTAAATTTTAAATTTTTTTTTATATATATTTAAACTTTATTAATATTATTTTTTTTTTTTTATTTATTATATATTTACCCTTTTTATTATATTTTATAATATACTCATCCACCACATAAATATGAAAATTTTATATTTTATTTTTATATATATAATATTATATTATTATACCATTTTTTAATTTTTTTTATAATTTTATATTATAAATTTTATTATATTAATTTATTAAATTTAAAATTAAAAAAAATATTCCATAATCAAAATATTAAAAATTATATATATAAATATATATAAAAATATATTAAAAAAATTAAAAAAAAATATATATATATATATATATATAAATAATAAAAAAATATAATATATATATTATATTATATATAATATTTATTATAAATATTAAATATAATAATTTATATATTATATGATATAAATAAATATATAATATTAAATAAAATATTTTTTTTTTATATATATAAAATTAATATTATAATTTTTAAAATTTTTTATTATGTAAATATAACTATTTTTGTTATATTTTTCTATTATTATTAAAATAATATATTAAAACATATTTTTATATTTTTTATATTTAAAATATTAATATTTAAAATTTTTAAATTTTTTTATTAATTTTTTTTTATATTTTTTTTTTTTTTTTTTGTGGGTGTGTGTGTGTGTGGGGGTGTGTGTGTTGTTGTTTTGTTGGTGGGGTATGTCCCCTTGCCTTCCCTGAACCCCTGGACTGGGGAGAAAGCCCCGAAGTTTCTGGAGGCCCCAAAAAAAAAGCCCCAAGCAAAAAACCAAACCCCCCCTTTTGGGTGTTTAATAAAAATTTTTTCCCATTTTTTGCCCAGGGGAAAATTTAAGATAAACCTCCCCGGGGGGAGGTTTTGGGGGGTTTAGGGGTTTTTTTGCCCTTTTCCTGTCA
>NW_023651119.1:0-5734 GCF_015228065.2 Penaeus monodon
GCCACCTTCCGTTACTCGCTGCTTACCCTCACAGAAGTCTGGAGGCCGAGGCTACAGGGGAGAACCGTGCCGGACTAACACACGGGGGGGGAGGAAGGGGGGGGGGAGGCAACGAGCGGTTGACCGGGTCCGAGTTTGCCGCCACCTATACTCAAGGGAGCGTTTCCGATGGGTCCCCAGCCTTCTGCAGCGACCACGGGCTGCGACACGACGCTGCGAGGCCCGGGGGTTACCTGCAACAGACCCCAGCAGACCCAGTAAATCTGACACTCTGGCATCTGTTGCCAGAACCTCGTCTGCCTTCTCTGCTTGCAACGTTACTACCTCGTGACGCCGCCTTTCCTCCTTCACTTCCTCCCTCAGGCCCTGAACCTCGCCCTTCAGAGTCTGCACCTCCTCCATCAGTTCACTCTTCACGCTGTTGTAAGCCTTGTCGGTGTACTGCTGAGTTTCTATCTTCACAGATGCAAGATTGCTCTGTAGCACCTGAACAAGTTGGCAGAACTGTTCCTCTGCCTTCCTTGCCTGCATCTCGACGAGATGGTGCGCCTGCTCGCGTGCCCTCTGTGCCTGCTCTTCTGCCCTTTGTGCCATTTCCTCCCTCATACCGGCCAGCATGGCAGTGATCAGGTCCATCTGGCTCGGCTTCACCTCACTCGTGCCTGCCTCAGTCATAGACTCCTCTATCATGGCTGCCGCCATCTTTGGACTTGATAAATCGGCGCGTCTCACTGATCAAATATCACAAATCCCACTTCTGACACCATTTGTTACGCCGGCCGCCTCGTCTCTCTGCCACCAACACAAGGCAGGCTAGGCAGACGGCGTGTTATATACAGGGTCGTGAACACTGAACAGCTCCAAGAGGCACCGAACACCACAGCGTCCCAGAACACCAGGAGAGGAAACGCCAAGTGGCGAGGCAGGGCACGAAGTAAACACAAAATGACAGTCTTTCCTTTATTTACACAAGTTATTTACCCGTACACTTTTCTATAGGCACAATACAGGGGGAAACCAGCATGTCACACAGCACAATACAGCTTATAACAGGGCAACACAAAGTTTATATCAGGTCACAAAGGCACACACGAGGTCTTCACAGGAGCAGCACCCAACCGCGTCTCTCGGCTTGTTCCTCCGCTCCTCCGCTCACAGCCAGCTGCGTCATGTTTGCCCAGGTCCCTTCATGTTAACACATGTTTCGCACAGAGACAAAGACCCACTGGCGTAGCAATATATATATATATATATATATATATATATATATATATATATATATATATATATATATATATATATATATATAATATATATATATATATATATATATATGTATATGTATATATATACATATCGTATATATATATATATATATATATATATATAAATATATATATATATATATATATATATATATATATATATATTTATTTATCCCTGAAATCTTTGTGAATTTTTGTGTTTATAAATTGTAGTGGAAATTACTGCTGAGTCTGAACTACCAGTAAACAATCCCTGAATCTTGTTCTGTATTATTAACTTACTTATGGACAGAAAACATGTGCGGCCGAACAACTTTACAACAAAACACGAGTTCTTTTCATAATTACATATATTAATATTTTTCCTTTAACACAAGCCCTAAATCATGCACATCAAAATGCAGTGCAAATAGCGAAATAAAAGACGCAGAGCTTCCAAAGACTCTCATCATTACTGTACATACAATCACTTTTATCCAAATATGATCGTCTGAATATGTTACTATGGCATCATTATGGGGTAAATTCTAATATTCACTCTTCAAGGCAGGCATCCCTAATGTGTTTAAGTAGTCTCTTATATCTTCCATACTTGCAGGATATGCTTCTTCTTCAAGCGTTTCTGTTTTTACTACAATTGAGAGATCTTCCATTTTCAGCTGTTCTTTATACATAGTAATTTCTGTGGATTCCAAATTGTTTTCACTGGACAAGCCAGGCTCAGTTTTCATTATGCTTAACGTGTTTTCAAAATTTTTCGTTTTTACTGCTACCATGCTTCCAAAATCTGACTGTACATTTTGCGTTTGCACAACACACTGTCCTTCTTCATAATCTAACAGCGCGCTTGTAATCTGATCTGCACACGATGCATTTTGAGCTTCCAAAGTCACTGGTTCAGTTTTAATCTTCACCTTTTTATGCACTGGCTGAGACGCATTCTCCCTTAACGCTTCTACTTTCTTTTCTATATGCACACATTTCCTTTTCTCAACTTGATTTCCTTTTTTGCATTCCTCCTCACTCATGGCATTATCATCTCTCCCGTTTTCCCCTTCACTTCCCTTTCTGTATTCCTCTTCGCTAACGGTAGAGTCTTGCCTTTTTTCAGAATCATTTCCTTTTCTGTTTTTCTCTTCGCCAGTGGTTGTATCACTTTTCTCCTTTTCATCTTCATTTCCCTCTTTATGCATTTGTTGGGACACACTCTCTCTCAATTCTTCTTTCTCTTCTACAAGGTCACCTTTCATTTTCTCATCTTGATCTCCTTTTCTATATTCCTTTTCACTAATGGCATTATCATCTTTACCTTTTTCCACTTCATTTGCTATTCTGCATTCCTCTTTGCCTGCGGCTTGGTCATCTCTCCTTTCTTCATCACTTCTCTTTCTATGCTTCTCATCGCTAATAGAATTATTTACTGGCTTGTCTCTGCATTCTGAGGGCTGATAAGCAAGCTTGCTCACTCCTACACAAGCGTCCATGGGTTTTTCAGAAACGTTAGTTCTTTCCAGTATCGTTACTTCGAGGTCTGGTGAAAATTCTGGTTCTGCTTCATAGTATTCTACTTCTTCCTTTGTAGCCTGTCGTGGGCCATTCCTTCTCATATCACTTTTTAGTTTATGCCTTTTACATATTGTTTTGAATAATTCTTCGGCCAAGGATCCCACTTTACAAGACATCTCCTTAATCAGATGAAAACTTTTGTGGTTACATTTCCAGTTCCCCTTTCTCCCTTGCGTTTCCGTGTAAATGCCCGCCTTTTCGGATCTCATGTCTATTTGCCCTTCCTGTTTCTTGTTCTGTTGTTTTATTTTCCATGATATATAATAATTCTTGTCTCTGTGTTTATCTTTATGCTTAATTGGTCTCTTCATTCTTCTGTATCCATCTTCACTTTCACTTTCCGTCTGCGAACTGTACAACTTTCTTCCACTTTCATAAACTCTTTTATATTTCTCAGCTCTTCTAATTCTCTTTTCTTTCTTCTGCTGACTTTCTTCTGTTTCTGTCATGTAATTTTTATCTTCAGAACAGGACGACTTACTTTTCTCAGTATCCCATTGTAAGTTTTTTGTAGATAATTTTTTATGATGCCGTTCTGTCTTTCGTAATACAACTGATGTATCGACCCTCCGCACATCTGTTGGAGTTCCTATCGTTGACCTCAGAATGTGATTCCTTACATCCATTAAGGAAGATTCATTATTCAGGTTTCGAATTTCACCAGAACTGAAGTGGGGAGTAACAATTCTGATTCTGGGTTCTGTATGATCCTTTGGTGGAGTTGCAACACAGAGCTGCCGTTTTGACATTTGGTTATGGACTTCTACAACCTTATCTATGAGGTTTGCATCTTCCCTTGGAGATTCAAGCAATTCTAAAATTATGTCATTCATTCCATTGCTAGCAGCACTTTCCGTAAGATCATTAATTATATTTTGTAGATCTTTTTGCAGTGCTTTTTTGTAGCAACAATTTCTTTTTGCCAGCATTTATGGAGTACATTTTGGTTTACGCGAATGAAATCAGAGAACCCTTTTGGAGTTGTAATGATACTATTTCTATTGATCTTCATTCTGTAGTACCTGCTTTCATGCCACTTGATGAGGCTCGATTGAGAAGCACGGTCTGTCTTGTATCTATGTTGGCAGTTCTGTACTTGTCCTCTTGACTGTTCACAATGATTATGAATAGTAAAACAAGCATTCGTGCCCTCATTTGACTCTCTACTGTACCTCTCACATACGTCCACTAGAGAAGTGCCATTTCTCGTTCTGTTTCTGTTGTAAACTACTACAGAATGCAGATCATCAACATCTGAATCTACCAACCCTGTGGTTCTACCATCACCTCCTTCCCACGGTGAAGACAAGTAAACGGGCACAGTGTCTTCAAAACATTTCTTGAAATGATCAATCACGTTCTTCGTGTTGTTGCATTTCGTAATTTCGGCATCCCTCTTGCTGTCCAGATCCTTGAAAATATTGACCATTTCATTCTCATCATTAAAAACAATGGTTTCTCCATCGCTGTCTGTCATACACATTTCCATCTGCAAGAGGACAGTAGTATGTAGCAAAACTGGTAATAATAATAATAATAATAATGATAATAATAATAATAATAATAATAATGATAATAATAATAATAATAATAATAATGATAATAATAATAATAATAATAATAATGATTATTATTATTATAAAATAATAATAATAATGAAATGATGATGATAATAAAATAATAATAATAATATAATATATAATAATAATATAAGAAATTGAAGGCAGTTCCACATTGTTACATTTATTTTCTGTGCACAAAATATTGCAACATGAGTAGCAGACAAAACTGTACATGCAATGAAAGAATCATTCACACAGAGAAACAGCTATATCTAAATTGGTGACTTAAACGAAGCAAAGCGTTTGACTGCAGCAATTGCTTATGATATGTAGTTTTGTATATAGATACACACACAAATATCATGATCATCATCAGCCTGAAACAATCCACTATAGGTCTTTTCCAACTCTATCTTTCTTGCGGTCTTTGTTTCCAGTCTTGGGCCCCAAATTTCGTTATTTCGTCATGCTATCTTGTCATTGGTCTTATAGAAGATGGATGGATGCCCATCTTCTATTTGGGGTTACTGGTGTCTTATCTCTTTGGGGAGAATTTGTTGTGGGTGTGAGTGCCCACAGGTATGGCTGGGTGTTGGTAGTGAAGTCGGAGATCAACGGGGGAGCCAGCAGGCTCCCCAGTCGGCTAAGGACTGGGCAGTCCTTGTGGTGCTGCTACTGTTGTCTGCTCTGCTGGAGGATCGGGGAATGCTGATCTCGTTTTTCGGCTCTGCGGCTTAAATACACTAGCGCTGTGTAAGCGCGCAGGGAACGAGGGGAGCCCGCTGTCCAATGAGCGCGGACATGGCTGTGGACCTGTGTGACCCAACCTGGGTAACTATGCTGAACTCCAGGTTGCGGGGTCGTGCTGCTACAGGTACTCCCCCTCCAGAGAGTGAGCAAAGCGAGCGAGCGAAACCTTAACGTATCACTCCGGTGGTCACCAGTATAGAAGATGGATGTTTGCCCATCTTCTATTGGAGGTTACTGGTGTCTTTATCTCTTTGGGGAGAATCTGTTGTGGGTGTGAGTGCCCACAGGTATGGCTGGGTGCTGAAGTGAAGTTGGAGATCAACGGGGGGGAGCCGGCCGGCTCCCCAGTCGCTAAGGACTGGCAGTCCTTTGGTGCGCTGCTGTTGTCAGTTCTCGGAGGATCGGGAATCTGATCTCGTTTTTCGCTCTGCGCTTAATACACTAGCGCTGTGTAAGCGCGCAGGAACGAGGGAGCCCGCTGTCCATGACGTGGACATGGCGGTCTGTGTGACCCACCTGGGTAACTAAAGGGTGGAACTCCAGGGTTTCGGGGGCGCTGTCTGGGTTATAGCTGGGACGGCCAAATTTTGG
>NW_023651121.1:0-5733 GCF_015228065.2 Penaeus monodon
GGGGTATTTTTTTTTTTTTTTTTTTTTTTTTTTTTTTTTTTTTTTTTTTTCCCTTTTTTTTTTTTTACACTCGGGGGGCTTTTTTTTTTTTTTCGTTAAATTGTTTCGAAACTTTTTTTTTCCCCCTTTTTTCCCTTTTTTTCCTTAGTGGTTTTTTTTAAAAATTTTACATTATTTTTTTTTACATTTTTTTAAAAATTTAAATTGTTTTTTTATTATTAAATTTTTTTTTTTTTTACTGTTATTTTTTTTCTGTTGAAAAATTTAAAATTTTTTTCTTGCCCCCCTTTTTACAAGTTTTTTTTTTTTCGTTTGAAGCTTTTTTGGAAACCTTTGTTTTTTAATGATTTTATTAATGAAAAATTAACGAACTTAACGAAAAAAGGCCCCCCCGGGGGGAAAAATGGGGGCCTGTTTTTTTCTCGGGGATAAAAAAATACCCGCTGTTTTTTAAAAAAAAAAAAAAATTAAAACCTCATTTCCCAAAAGGGGAAATGGGGTTTTTTTTTTCCATTTGGGGAAATCCCAATTAAAAACCCCCCTCTTTTTCATGCTTTTTTCCGGGAAACTCGGGGCTAATGTTAAAAGCAAATTTTATGCGGGAGTTTGAAAAATGAGATAATGGGGAAAAAAAAAATTTTCCTTAAGTTTTGGGGTTCCGATAGTTTGGGGGTTTTTTTTTTTTGGGGGGAAGGGGGGGGATTGCATTTGGTGATTTTGGGGGAGTTTTTTGCAAAAGGGTTTGGCGGGGTTTGGGTCGGAGGTTTTTAAAAATGGTTTTTTTTTTTTTTAAGTTATTTAAGGGGGGTTTTTTTGGCGTTTTTTTTTAAGTGGTTTTAGGGGAAAAAGGGGCTTTGGGGTTTTGGGGGGGGGGAAAAAAAATTTTTTTTTAAAAAAAATTAAAATTTTTTTTTTTTGTTTGCGGGGGATGAAAGGGGGAAGCCATCGGGACTTTCGGGGAGAATTAGATTTTGGGGTATCCGGCTTTTTTAATGCTGCTTTTTCCCGAAAAATCTTTTTTCTTGTCCATGAAAATTTCCCCCATTATTTAAAAACCCTTATGGACCCCCGGGCCCGGTTTTTGGAAAAATTTTTTTTTTTTTTTTGCGGTGGACCCTTTCCCCGCTTTTTTTTTTTCCCTTTTTTCTTTTTCCCCCCCCCTTCCCTTCCTTTTTCCTTCCTTTTTTTCCCCTTTTGGGGGGGGGGGCCCCCTTTTTTTTTTTTTGTTTTACTTTTTTTTTTTTCTTGGGGGGAAAAAAAAAGGGGAAATGAAACAGCCCCCCCCTTTGGGGGGGGCCCCTTTTTCCCACTCTAAGCCCAAAAAAAAAAAAAAGTTTTTTTTGGTAAAGCGTGGGGGGGGCGGGGGGGGGTGGGGGCAAAAGGATTGAATGGGGGAATTTTATAAAATTTTCGGGAATATATATTTGCCCCGGGGGGGGGCCCACCCCCCCCGTGGGGCCCTTTGACGGGGCCCTTGGCCGCGCGGTAAAAGGGGGCCAGAAGTGGTGGGCAAATTTTGCTTTGCAAATGGGGCGCCCCTGCCATTTTTTCCCCGGGGAAATAAAAGAAGGGGGGTTTTTGGCGTCTCCTCGGGAAAATTTGTTTCCACTCACGCAGGGGGGGGGCACCCGGGAGGGGGAGGCAAATGGGGGGTCCACACGCTCGCGCTTACATTTTTCCCTCTGAAAGGGAAAACAAACAAAATAACCCCAAAATTTAACAAAAAACAAAATTTCCCCATTTACCCTACTTCAATATAATTTTTTAATTTTAAAATATTTTAAAATATATATTTTTAAATTTATATAATATATATTAATAATATTTTTTCAATTCCCCTTCATTTCATTTTAAAACCAAGGCTTTGGGGATATATGTATGTAAATTATATAAATTGTTTGGGGGGTTGGTTTTTTGGGGGTTTGGGGTTTTTGTGGGGGTGGGGTTGGGTTGTTTGTGTGGTGTGTTGGGTTTTGGGGTTTGTGGTGTTGGTGGTTTTTGGGTGTTTGTGGTGGGTTTTTGTTTGGGGGGTGTGTGGGGGGGGGGGGGGGGGGACTTGGGGGAAAAATTTTGGAAAAATGGTTTTAAACAAAAAAATTTTAACTTGTTCTATGAAAGATTTTTAAAAGGGGGGCATTTTTTATGGCCCGTTTTCACGGGTTTCCCGCCTAAAAAACGAGGGGTGGGGGTGGGGTGTTTCCCCCCTTTTTTTTTTTTGGGGAAATTTGGGGGGGGTTTTTTGGGGTTTTAGCAAACCGGGGGGTTAAATTCTTTTTTTGGTTGATTATTGTCCTTCCCCGGGGGGAATAGTTAATTTTTGGAAAGGGTTTTCCGGTTTGGGAAAACGGGCTTTTTCAAAGGGGCCCCCGTTAATGGAAAAATTTCCTTTTGGCGTAAATTTTTAAAAAAGGGGAAAGCTGGGATTCGGTTTTCCCCGGGGGGGGACAGTGGGGACGGGTTTTGAGGAAAAAGGGGGGAAATGGGTCGGGATGGGGCCCCAAAAAAAATTGGGGAACCCCGCGGAGGGGGAAGGGGGGGGCCTCGTTTTGGGATGGAAAGGGGGGTTGACCCCCCCAAACCGCCCCCCCACCGGGAGTTTTTTGGCAGCGGGATGGGGGGGCGGGGGGAATTTTTGTGCGGGGGCCCCCCCGCCCCGCCAAGGGGGAAAGGGGGGAAAAAAACGATTTTTGATGATGGGAAGGGGAATCATTTTTGGGGAGGGGGATTTGTAAAAGGGGATTTTATGGGAAAATAGTAGGATTGTAGGGAAAACCCCCCCCCCTTTTTTGGTGGGGAATTTGTAAGGGGTTTTTGTCCCAAAAACGGGGGAAATTTTTCTTGGGTTTTTTCCATGTCAGTGGGCGTAAAATTTGTTATTATCCTGTGGGGGAAAACGTGGTCAAAAAAAAAATTGAAAAAATGGGGGGGGTCGTTAAAAAAAGGGGGCCCCTAATGTTTAAAAATTCCCCCGGGGAAAAAAAAAGTCGTTTTTTTTTAGATTTTTTTAAAAAGGGGGGGTTCCCCCCAAGTCGTTAATGAAAATTTTACAGGGGGTCACGTTTCCCCCCCCGGTCTGCTTATAATTTTTTCCAAATAGGGGGTTTTTTTTCCAAAAAAAATAAAAAAGTGTAAAAAGTAATAAGTTGATTGAAGAGGGGCGATTTTTTTTTTTTTCATTCCCAATCGATTAAATGAAAAAGGGGGGGGGGGGGGGAAAAAAATTTTTCATTCAGTAAAAAAACCCTTGGGGGGGGGGACTTTTCGCTTTTTGAAATCAATTTTTGGTTAAAAAAAAAGATTCTAGCAAAAATTTTGGGCCGGGGGGGACGGGTTGTCATGTAACACGGCTGGTTAATTTTGGATGATAGGGAATCGGGGAAAATCTGTTTTTTTTTAAAAAAATTGAGGGGGGTTTTTTTTTTTTTTTTGAAAAGATTTTTATAAGGTTTTTTTATGTAAAGATTTATTGAATTTTATTTTTACGTTTTTTTTATTAACTGAGCGGCAAAAAAAACCCCCTGCGACCCCCCCCCCCAAAAGGTTTTCGCCCCCCCCCCCCAAAACCCAAAACAAACCCCCCCAAAACCCCCCCCAAACCAAACCCCCCAAAGGGAACACGCCCCCCAAACAACCCCCCGCCACAAAAAAATTTTTTAATATTTTTTTTTTAAAAAGGCCCAAAAAAAAAAAGGGCCCCCCCTTTTTTTTCCCCCGGGGGAAAAAGGCGGAAAAGGGAAAAAAAAGGAAAGGGGGGAAGAGGAAAAAAGGGGAAAAGGGGGTTTTGGGGGGGGCCCCCGGGGGCAAAGGGGGAAAGGGAAAAAATTTTCCCCTGGGGGGGGGGGGGGGGGGGGGGTTTTTAAACCCGGGGAAAAAGGGGGGGGGCCCCCCCCCCAAAAAAAAAAAAAGGGGGGGGGGGGCTTGGGTTTTTCCCAAAAAGTCGTTCCATTTAGGGGGGCCCCCCTTTTTTTTTTTTTTGGGGGTGGACAAAGGGGGGAAACGGGTGGGGGGGGAAGTTATTTGGGAATGTTTTTTTTTTTTTCCGGAAAAATTTAAAAAAAATTTTTCCCCGGGGGGGAAAATAAAAATTTTTTTTTTTTTTTGCCCCATTTTTAAAAATTTTTTGGGGTGAAACCACTTTTTTTTATTTTGAAAAAAAAAAAAAAAGGGGGGGGGGGAAAAAAAAGACGAATTTCAAAAGGGGGTTTTTTTTTTTTTTTTTTTAGTTGGGATTTTTTTGCCCAAAAACCCCCAAAAAAAATTTGGGGGCGCCCCTTTTTTTAAAAAAGGGGGGTTTTTTTGCTTTTTTTAAAACCCCTTGGGGGGGGGCCCCCCCCAAAATGGGGGGGGTTTTTTTTTTGGGGTTTTTTTTTTTTTTTTTTTTTTAATGGGGGGGAATTTTTTTTTTTTTTTTTTAAATTTTTTCTTTGAACTTTTTTTTTTTTTGGGGGAAAAGATTTAAAAATTAAAATTTTTTTTTTTTCCCCTAGTTTTACGAGTTTTTTTCTTTTTTTTTTTTTTGGGGGGTTAAAAAAGGGGTTTTGGGGGGGGTTTTCCCCCCTTCCCCAAAAATTTTTTTTCTTTTTTTTTTTTCTTTTTTTTTTTTTTTTCCCAAATCCCCCCAAAAAAAATTTTTTTGGGAAATGTTTCGGGGGTTTCCCCTCTTCTTTTGTTTTTTTTTTTTTTTTTTTTTTTTTTTTTTTTAACTTTGCGTTTGAAAAATTCAATTTTAAAAATCCCCATTTTGAATTTGTATTTTTCATTTTTTTTGGCCCATACATTTTTTTCCGTATATATGTAAATATATTATATTATTTTATATATATAAAATTTTAATTATTAATGTAGGGTATGTATGAAAATGTATGTAATGGTAATGGTTATTTTGAAAAAAAAAAACTTTAAAATAGTATAAAAACCCCCCCCAAACACACACACCCCCCAAAAACACCCAACACCCCCCCCCCAAAAACCCCCAAACCCCACCCCCACACCACAACAAAAAACACCCCACACCCCCCCAAAAAAAATTTTTTAAATTATATAATTTTAATAATATATATTATATATAAATTATTTTAATTTTAAAAAAAAAATTAAAATTTAAAAATTTTTAAAAATAATAAAATTTAAAAAAAAACATTTAAAAACTTTTTCCTTATAAAAATTTTAAAAAAAAAAATAAAAATTTTCCCTTTTAAAAAAATCATCCCCTTTTTTCCCTTTTTAAAAATTTTTTTTTCAATTTACCTAAATTTTTTTTTGTTTAAAAAAATTAAAATTTTTAAAATTTTTTTTCCCCCCATCTTTTTTTTCAATTTAAAATTTTTTTCCATCCCTTTTCATTTTTTTTTAATCTTTTTAAAAAAAAAATTTTCATTTCTTTTTACTTTTCATCTCCCAAACCTTTTATTTTCCACCTTTTCCCTTCCCCCCTTTTCCCCCCCCCAACTTTTTTCTTTTTTTTTAAAATTTTTACCTTCCCCCAATTCCAATCTCATTCAATTTTTTCAAATTTTTTTTCTTTTTAAAAACCCCAAAAAATCTTTTTTTTTTTTTTCCCCCCCCCTTTTCCCCAAAACAAAAAAAAGGGGCCCAAAAACCCTTTTTCCCCGGGAAAATTTCCCCCCCCCTTTTTTTTTTTTTTCCCCAAAAAATTTTTTTTTTTTTTTTTTTTTCCCCGTTTACCCCCCCAAAATTTTTTTTAAAATTTTTTTTTTACCCCCTTTTTGTATT